>NC_059508.1:30999733-31012233 GCF_914767665.1 Harmonia axyridis
TTTTTTTTTTTTTTCGAAAAAATTTTCTATTATCGGAATTTCCTCAAATTTCATTTGGTTGCCTCCTAATGCTTATTAAAAATGATAACCAACAATCAGAATCATTATTTATCATTTATTTCAATTTTTATAATGAAAAACGTTCACGTCCTTTCGCGCCTCTCGATCGTCGTTTACGTGATGCATCGGTCAGCCCTAGTTTACGTGGTGCATCGGTAAGATCGAGTTCACGTTCTGCATCGGTCTGCCCGAGTTTACGTGGTGCATCGGTAAGATCGAGATTACGTGGTGCATCGGTAAGATCGAGTTCACGTTCTGCATCGGTCTGCCTGAGTTTACGTGGTGCATCGGTATGATCGAGTTTACGTTCTGCATCGGTGTGATCTAGTTTACGTTGTGCATCGGTAAGATCGAGATTACGTGAAGCATCGGTATGATCGAGTTTACGTTCTGCATCGGTCTGGACTCTGAGATATATTTTCGACGTGAAAATGTTCCGATACAACTTTTGAACCAGGATAGTTAGAGAGATGATTTTTTCTGGGATGTACGTTGATTGGGGAATGGATTGTGGAAAATAACTTGCCATGACCGAGGTGTTCTCGAATTTTTTTTTTTTTTCGAAAAATATTTTCTGATTTTGGATTTCACTCAAATTTGATTTCGTTGCCTTCTAATGTGTTCTAAAAGAGTAAATCAGTAATCAGAATCGAAAAATATTTTTCGGATTTTTTTTTTTTTGAAAAAAAATTTTCTGATTTTGGAATTTCCTCAAATTTGATTTGGTTGCCTTCTAATGTGTTTTTAAAGCGTAAATCAGTAATCAGAATCAATATTCATTGTCGACTTTAATTTTTATAAGGAAAAATGTTCACGTCCTTAAACGCCTCCCCATCATTAGCCCGAGTCCAAGTCGATGTCAGTCCCGAGCGGACGGTGTCAGATACTACCTATCGCCCCGGTCTGGACTTGGCGAGGTATTTCGACGTGAAATGTTCCGATACAACTTTTGAACCAGGATAGTTAGAGAGATGATTTCTTCTATGTTGTACGTTGATTGTGGAATGGATTGTGGGAAATAACTTGCCATGACCCAGGTGTTCTTGAATTTTTTTTTTTTTCGAAAAAAATTTTCTGATCTTGAAATTTCCTCAAATCTGATTGCGTTGCCTTCTAATGTGTACTAAAAGAGTAAATCAGTAATCAGAATCAATATTCATTGTCGACTTTAATTTTTATAAGGAAAAATGTTCACGTCCTTAAACGCCTCTCCATCGTTACCCCGACTCCAAGACGATGTTAGACCGGAGCGGACGGTGTCAAATGCGACCGATCTCCCCGGTCTGGACTTAGCGAGATATTCCGACGTGAAATGTTCCGATACAAAAATTTAACTGTGATAGTTAGAGAGATGGTTCCTTTTGTGATGTACGTTGATTGTGTAATAGAATATGGAAATAAACTTGAGATGACCGAGGTCTTCTGGGATTTTTTTTTTTTTTCGAAAAATATTTTTCGATTTCGGAAATCCCTCAAATTTCATTGAGATATGTCCTAATGTGTTCTTAAAACTTAAATCAACAATCAGAATTAATATCCAAAAGTTATTTCATTTTTTATAAGGAAAAACGTTCACGTCCTTTCCGCTCCCAAAAAGTGAGATATCATAGAAAATATCGCTATATTTGTTGTTTACGGCCATACCACGCTGAAATTGCCAGTTCTCGTCAGAACACTGTGCTGAGAGGTTATACCCAAAATCGCTCCGTAGAGATAGTTGTGGAATTTGTGAACGTTAAAACTGACCTGTGAAAGTGACCGTTGTGTTAGACCAGACGGCGCCAAGCCGCATTCCAGAGCCAAGAATAGACTGAGTGAGTGACGAAATTTTACCTGCTCGGGTCCGAAAGGCCCTGAAACGGCCGAGTTTCGCGTGAAACCGACCGCTTTTGAATTCCTTTTTGAAAGGAATTTCAAAAATTTTATCAGAACTTTATTAAAATGATGGACGACCAGGAAATGAAACTCCCTTCAGATTCATCTGATAATGAAACTGACCCCCCGAGAGTCGCCAAAAAGAGAAGTCGAGTTGGAGATGTGGAAAACCCAAACTTCACGCATCCAACAACATCTATCAGGAAAAGGAAGGACAAAAAGACAATCCCCGTAGAAATCAAAAATAAATTTAACTACCTCAATCCAAATGAGGTAGAAGTCAATGCAGCAACCGTTGAAATTAGAAAAAATCAACGGAAACCCCCGCCAATAGTGGTCAACGGCGTTTTCAAAAAACACAATAAAACGGTGGCCGACATAACGAAAGTTATAAATGGCAAATTTTATATTAAATACAGTGCCATGAACTCCACCGTCTACACCGAGACGGTAGAAGACAGAAAGAAGTTAGAAAAATATTTTGATGAAAACGACGTGAAATACCACACTTACACCCCAAGGGAAGAAAAAACTCATGCTTTTACGCTGAGGGGACTGGATTCTGATCCAGACCTGGAAGAGATTAAAACTGAACTCCAGGAACTAGGAATTCCGGTTGTGGAAATCCACAAACTAAAAGCAACGAAATCACCGGCGTACATGGTCGTCACCGGAAATACGATAACGCTCCGGAAAATACAGAAGGAAGTCCGCGTTATTAATTATACAGCCGTTCGGTGGAACAAGTACTACACAAAAAGGGAAGTAATCCAATGTCACAACTGCCAGATGTGGGGACATGCCACGGCCAACTGCCATAGGACCCCAAACTGCCTCAAGTGCGCGGAAAATCACGCGACTCGCGAGTGCCCAAAAACAATGAATACGCCGGCAAAGTGCGCGAACTGTTTCGGGAGTCACCCCGCAAACAGTACCGAGTGCGCGATTTACGTGAACATCTGCAACCGCAGGGCGAGGAACGCCAAAACCGCCGCCCCTGCCGCCCCCAAAGTTTACCGCGAAGCTCCAATCCCGGCCGTGAATGTCTGGGAAGAAAGGAGAAAGGCCCAAGAGGCCAAACAAAAACCGGTAAGTGGCATGGCCAACCCCCAAACCACCCCCAAAACCCCAACTTCCCCCCCAACAAACAAAACTCATGACACAAATAACACAAATAACTTCCAAAACGCGTTTTACGAGCTGAAAAGCGAGTTCAACAGACTAAATCAATACGTGGACATACGACAACTACTGACAGACGTCAAAAGACTCAACCAGCAGCTGCAAAATGCAAGCCCCGCCGAAAGAAAGTACGTCATACTGGAATTCTTCCTCAATTTAAATGACTAAGTCATTAAAAATCGCGACTTGGAACGCGAATGGAGTCTCCCAAAAATTCCTGGAGATCTCCAATTTTCTAAATTACAACCAAATAGACATACTGACTATCAACGAGACAAAACTGAAAAACAACCACAAATTTTTCATTAAAGGATACCAGACATATAGGCAAGACAGACAAGACAACTCTGGATTCGGTGGAATCGCTATCCTAGTAAAGAACATTATCGCATCCACCATTTTGCCTACCATCAACTGCACAATAGAGAACGCTAGCGTCCAGATTGATGGCAACTTAATCATAACGGCGGTGTATAATAGCCCCAGTCGCAAATTCAGTACCAACTGCCTAAGATTCCTATTTTCTAGGAAAAATAAAGTAATAGTTCTAGGCGATCTAAATGCTAAACACGAAGAATGGAACTGCAACTGCAGAAACACGAATGGAAATCGTCTATTCAGTTTCCTTGAAGCTAATGATGACGTAATTTTGAACATCCCTAACGGACACACTCATTTTCCAGACAATGGAAAAGCTCCGAGTACTATCGATTTAATACTCACTAAGAATATTAACTTGAATAGTATCCCGGACGCGAGTTGTCAGTTAGGGTCCGATCATAATCCAGTGATCTTCTCGGTCAATTATAGCAGCGAAAGAAACCCAACAAAATTAGTGTACGACTATTCGAACGCTGATTGGGCAAAATTTCGTACAATATTAGATAGTAAAATAACTATCAACAATAAAATCGAAACTGCTTCCGACATCGAACGGGAAATTGAAAAGTTTACGAAGGCCCTCAAGTACGCCCGCGATAAAACAATTTCCAAAAAACCAAGAGCTGAAGTAGCAGAAAAACTACCAGCCCATATTATCGACTTGATCAAGTTCAGGAATAAAATCAGAAAAAGGTGGCAATCCCACCAAAGACAAGTCGATAAAACACTCTTAAACTCATACACCCGCGAAATCCGAAACCACATAAAAATTTTCCAGAACGAAAGATGGGAACAGAAAATCTCCAGGCTAAATTCTAATAACAAAGATCTCTGGAAAACAGTCAAATCCAGTATTCAAAAATTCTCCCAAGTTCCCATCTTGGTCCAAAATTCCGCGAATTACATCACCGATAAAGAAAAAGCGGACGTACTTGCGGAAAACTTCGAAACCGCTCACCACATATCCCAGACCGATAGTCCAGAACAAGCAGACATACGGAAAAGAGTGGAAGACTTTATAAATTCGAACCGCTTCGTAAAACCCGAAAATCACCTATTAACAAATCCATCGGAAATACGGGACGAAATTAAAAAGCTTCCACTAAACAAAGCGCCAGGAAAGGACGAAGTGGACAATAGACTGATCCGGAACCTATCCAGAAAGGCCATAGTTCAACTGAACTACATCATAAACGCTGTATTCAAATTTCAACACTGGCCTAGCTGTTGGAAAACAGCAGTAGTAACCCCTATCCCCAAAGCCGGGAAAGTCACAACTTCTCCCGGCAACTACCGTCCGATCAGTCTACTGTCTAACCTCAGCAAGCTGACCGAGAAAATCCTGTTAGGAAAAATAAAGCAAGCAATGAAAAACAATAAAATTCGCGATGACCATCAATTTGGCTTCAAGGAAAAACACAGCTCGACACAGCAAATCTGCCGAATCGTAGTTGACGTAATAAATAGTTTCAATAATAAAAACCACACGGTCATGCTCCTCCTCGACATCGAAAAGGCGTTCGACAAAGTTTGGATAGAGGGGCTGACCTACAAATTAATAAAACTTAAATTCCCGAAATTCCTCATAAAGACCATTTACTCATATCTCAATAACAGAAAATTCATAGTACGCGTAGGGAATGAAACATCCGCGCCCAAAAATATAAAAGCAGGAATTGTGCAGGGATCAGTCCTTGGACCTAGATTATTCAATATCTACGTCCAGGATATCCCGAAACATAACAAAACAAAAATCGCCCTCTTCGCGGATGACACGGCCATATATGCCCACTCATCCAGCGCTGAAGACGCCAATCGCGAGCTGAAAAACCATCTCGAAGTACTTACCAATTACTTCGACAGATGGAAAATAAAACTGAATGAGACCAAAGCAGAGCAGATCGTGTTTAGCAGAAGACGGAATGAAAAAGTAATCTTAGACAAATTAAAAATCAATAATACGGAAATTGTTCCAAAAAGCTCCGTTAAGTACCTGGGCATTGAATTGGACGAAAGGCTAAATTTCCACCGCCATATCAAAGCACAAATCCATAAAGGATACGCCATCAAAAAGATACTGCATCCTCTATTGTGCAGTAAAAGTATGCTGAATGAAAAAAACAAATTGCTCATTTACAAAACATACATCCGGCCAGTAGTCACATACGCTGCGCCGGCATTTTGTCACCTTAGGCCCTTTCCAATAAGGCCCATTCAAAACCTTCAAAACAAAATCCTAAGATTGGCCTTGAGCAAGCCGTATTACACTAGGATATCCAAACTACATGAACTCGCGGATATTCCAACCATCCGCGAGTACCTAAACAAAGTATCTAGCGATTTCTACGAATTCCAGTGTAAATCCAACGCACTGACAAGACAAATTACGAAAACGCGACTCCACGCATCCCCTCACCCCCTCCCGTACCAATTCCTTCCCATATTCCTTAAACCTCCCTAAAAACCCACCCCAAATACCCAAAAACCCCTATGAAAACCGCCATCTTCCAAGACCGGCCATGTCACATACCGACATTTTGAAAAATATGTCTTGACGACGAATCACAACGAAAGGTAGCGGCAGCCAATGCGAATGGCGTATCCATCGCCCTGTTATCGTAACAACCAATCGGTCCTACGGGTACTAGACCCAACAGCGACACGAACGGTGCTACGAGAAATGGGGACTGGCCACGACTAGCAAATGGCGGCCGTTAGCTGAATTGAGAATCGCCGTTTAGCATAACGGGAACCCCTTCCCAGACATGTATATAAAATTGTATATAAAAATTTGTAAATGATTAAAACTGTACATAACTGTATATATATCCCCAACCCACCCCCCCTCCCTCCCCCAATTACTTATATCAGGTTTTTTATTCCTAAATTTTTCCTGAAAATCCCCTATTATAATAAAATAAATAAATATATGATATCAAACAAAAATTCCCAAACACCCTGAAATTACTTAAAAATTTTTTATTATATGTATATGAAATGTAACTGATAATACCAGAATTATCTGGTAGGAACTGTATATAAACCCTTATTGTTGATTAACATGGCCTATATAGGCACATATCTGTAACTATCACAAAGACAAATAAAGACCATTTGAATTGAATTGAATTGAATTGAACACTGAAGCCAAGCAGCGTCGGGCGCGGTTAGTACTTGGATGGGTGACCGCTTGGGAACACCGCGTGCTGTAAGCTTTTTTTTTACGTTCTGCATCGGTCTGCCGAGATAACGTGGTGCATCGGTATGATCGAGTTTACGTTCTGCATCGGTAAGATCGAGATTACGTGATGCATCGGTAAGATTGAGATTACGTGGTGCATCGGTAAGATCGAGTTTACGTGGTGCATCGGTAAGATCCAATTCACGTTCTGCATCGGTAAGATCCAGTTCACGTGGTGCATCGGTAAGATCGAGATTACGTGGTGCATCGGTAAGATCGAGTTTACGTGGTGCATCGGTAAGATCCAATTCACGTTCTGCATCGGTAAGATCCAGTTCACGTGGTGCATCGGTAAGATTGAGATTACGTGGTGCATCGGTAAGATCGAGTTTACGTGGTGCATCGGTAAGATCCAATTCACGTTCTGCATCGGTAAGATCCAGTTCACGTGGTGCATCGGTAAGATTGAGATTACGTGGTGCATCGGTAAGATCGAGTTTACGTGGTGCATCGGTAAGATCCAATTCACGTTCTGCATCGGTAAGATCCAGTTCACGTGGTGCATCGGTAAGATCGAGATTACGTGGTGCATCGGTAAGATCGAGTTTACGTGGTGCATCGGTAAGATCCAATTCACGTTCTGCATCGGTAAGATCCAGTTCACGTGGTGCATCGGTAAGATTGAGATTACGTGGTGCATCGGTAAGATCCAGTTCACGTGGTGCATCGGTAAGATGGAGATTACGTGGTGCATCGGTAAGATCGAGATTACGTGGTGCATCGGTAAGATCTACTTTACGTTCTGCATCGGTCTGCCCTTGTTTACGTGGTGCATCGGTAAGATCGAGATTACGTGAAGCATCGGTATGATCGAGTTTACGTTCTGCATCGGTCTGCCCGATATTACGTGGTGCATCGGTCTGCCCTAGTTTACGTGGTGCATCGGTTTGGACTTAGAGATATATTTTCGACGTGAAAATGTTCCGATACAACTTTTGAACCAGGATAGTTAGAGAGATGATTTTTTCTGGGATGTACGTGGATCGGGGAATGGATTGTGGGAAATAACTTGCCATGACCGAGGTGTCCTCGAATTTTTTTTTTTTTCGAAAAAAATTTTCTGATTGTGGAATTTTCTCAAATTTGATTTGGTTGCCTCCTAATGTGTTCTAAAAGAGTAAATCAGTAATCGGAATCGAAAAATATTTTTCGGATTTTTTTTTTTTTCGAAAAAAATTTTCTGATCGTGGAATTTCCTCAAATTCGATTTGGTTGCCTTCTAATGTGTTTTTAAAGCGTAAATCAGTAATCAGAATCAATATTCATTGTCGACTTTAATTTTTATAAGGAAAAATGTTCACGTCCTTAAACGCCTCCCCATCATCAGCCCGAGTCCAAGTCGATGTCAGTCCCGAGCGGACGGTGTCAGATACTACCTATCGCCGAGGTCTGGACTTGGCGAGATATTACGACGTGAAATGTTCCGATACAACTTTTGAACCAGGATAGTTAGAGAGATGATTTCTTCTATGTTGTACGTTGATTGTGGAATGAAATACGGAAAATAACTCGCCATGACCGAGGTGATTACGATTTTTTTTTTTTTTCGAAAAAAATTTTCTGATCGTGGAATTTTCTCAAATTTGATTTGGTTGCCTCCTTATATGTTCTAGTAGCGATAATCAACAATCAGAATCAAAATCCATGGTCGGGTTTGATTTTTATAAGGAAAAATGTTCACGTCCTTTTTTACAACCCCGACTCATTGACGATGTTAGAACCGAGCCGGCGGTGTCAGATACGACCGATCGCCCCGGTCCCGATCGTCATTTACGTTGTGCATCGGTCTGCCCGAGATTACGTGGTGCATCGGTATGATCGAGTTTACGTGGTGCATCGGTAAGATCCAATTCACGTTCTGCATCGGTAAGATCCAATTCACGTTCTGCATCGGTAAGATCCAGTTCACGTGGTGCATCGGTAAGATGGAGATTACGTGGTGCATCGGTAAGATCGAGATTACGTGGTGCATCGGTAAGATCTACTTTACGTTCTGCATCGGTCTGCCCTTGTTTACGTGGTGCATCGGTAAGATCGAGATTACGTGAAGCATCGGTATGATCGAGTTTACGTTCTGCATCGGTCTGCCCGATATTACGTGGTGCATCGGTCTGCCCTAGTTTACGTGGTGCATCGGTTTGGACTTAGAGATATATTTTCGACGTGAAAATGTTCCGATACAACTTTTGAACCAGGATAGTTAGAGAGATGATTTTTTCTGGGATGTACGTGGATCGGGGAATGGATTGTGGGAAATAACTTGCCATGACCGAGGTGTCCTCGAATTTTTTTTTTTTTCGAAAAAAATTTTCTGATTGTGGAATTTTCTCAAATTTGATTTGGTTGCCTCCTAATGTGTTCTAAAAGAGTAAATCAGTAATCGGAATTGAAAAATATTTTTCGGATTTTTTTTTTTTTCGAAAAAAATTTTCTGATCGTGGAATTTCCTCAAATTCGATTTGGTTGCCTTCTAATGTGTTTTTAAAGCGTAAATCAGTAATCAGAATCAATATTCATTGTCGACTTTAATTTTTATAAGGAAAAATGTTCACGTCCTTAAACGCCTCCCCATCATCAGCCCGAGTCCAAGTCGATGTCAGTCCCGAGCGGACGGTGTCAGATACTACCTATCGCCGAGGTCTGGACTTGGCGAGATATTACGACGTGAAATGTTCCGATACAACTTTTGAACCAGGATAGTTAGAGAGATGATTTCTTCTATGTTGTACGTTGATTGTGGAATGAAATACGGAAAATAACTCGCCATGACCGAGGTGATTACGATTTTTTTTTTTTTTCGAAAAAAATTTTCTGATCGTGGAATTTTCTCAAATTTGATTTGGTTGCCTCCTTATATGTTCTAGTAGCGATAATCAACAATCAGAATCAAAATCCATGGTCGGGTTTGATTTTTATAAGGAAAAATGTTCACGTCCTTTTTTACAACCCCGACTCATTGACGATGTTAGAACCGAGCCGGCGGTGTCAGATACGACCGATCGCCCCGGTCCCGATCGTCATTTACGTTGTGCATCGGTCTGCCCGAGATTACGTGGTGCATCGGTATGATCGAGTTTACGTGGTGCATCGGTAAGATCCAATTCACGTTCTGCATCGGTAAGATCCAATTCACGTTCTGCATCGGTAAGATCCAGTTCACGTGGTGCATCGGTAAGATCGAGATTACGTGGTGCATCGGTAAGATCGAGTTTACGTGGTGCATCGGTAAGATCCAATTCACGTTCTGCATCGGTAAGATCCAGTTCACGTGGTGCATCGGTAAGATCGAGTTTACGTGGTGCATCGGTAAGATCCAATTCACGTTCTGCATCGGTAAGATCCAGTTCACGTGGTGCATCGGTAAGATTGAGATTACGTGGTGCATCGGTAAGATCCAGTTCACGTGGTGCATCGGTAAGATGGAGATTACGTGGTGCATCGGTAAGATCGAGATTACGTGGTGCATCGGTAAGATCTACTTTACGTTCTGCATCGGTCTGCCCTTGTTTACGTGGTGCATCGGTAAGATCGAGATTACGTGAAGCATCGGTATGATCGAGTTTACGTTCTGCATCGGTCTGCCCGATATTACGTGGTGCATCGGTCTGCCCTAGTTTACGTGGTGCATCGGTTTGGACTTAGAGATATATTTTCGACGTGAAAATGTTCCGATACAACTTTTGAACCAGGATAGTTAGAGAGATGATTTTTTCTGGGATGTACGTGGATCGGGGAATGGATTGTGGGAAATAACTTGCCATGACCGAGGTGTCCTCGAATTTTTTTTTTTTTCGAAAAAAATTTTCTGATTGTGGAATTTTCTCAAATTTGATTTGGTTGCCTCCTAATGTGTTCTAAAAGAGTAAATCAGTAATCGGAATCGAAAAATATTTTTCGGATTTTTTTTTTTTTCGAAAAAAATTTTCTGATCGTGGAATTTCCTCAAATTCGATTTGGTTGCCTTCTAATGTGTTTTTAAAGCGTAAATCAGTAATCAGAATCAATATTCATTGTCGACTTTAATTTTTATAAGGAAAAATGTTCACGTCCTTAAACGCCTCCCCATCATCAGCCCGAGTCCAAGTCGATGTCAGTCCCGAGCGGACGGTGTCAGATACTACCTATCGCCGAGGTCTGGACTTGGCGAGATATTACGACGTGAAATGTTCCGATACAACTTTTGAACCAGGATAGTTAGAGAGATGATTTCTTCTATGTTGTACGTTGATTGTGGAATGAAATACGGAAAATAACTCGCCATGACCGAGGTGATTACGATTTTTTTTTTTTTTCGAAAAAAATTTTCTGATCGTGGAATTTTCTCAAATTTGATTTGGTTGCCTCCTTATATGTTCTAGTAGCGATAATCAACAATCAGAATCAAAATCCATGGTCGGGTTTGATTTTTATAAGGAAAAATGTTCACGTCCTTTTTTACAACCCCGACTCATTGACGATGTTAGAACCGAGCCGGCGGTGTCAGATACGACCGATCGCCCCGGTCCCGATCGTCATTTACGTTGTGCATCGGTCTGCCCGAGATTACGTGGTGCATCGGTCTGGACTTAGAGATATATTTTCGACGTGAAAATGTTCCGATACAACTTTTGAACTAGGATAGTTAGAGAGATGATTTTTTCTGGGATGTACGTTGATTGGGGAATGGATTGTGGGAAATAACTTGCCATGACCGAGGTGTTCTCGAATTTTTTTTTTTTTTTCGAAAAAAATTTTCTGATTGTGGAATTTTCTCAAATTTGATTTGGTTGCCTCCTAATGTGTTCTAATAGCGATAATCAACAATCAGAATCAAAATCCATGGTCGGGTTTGATTTTTATAAGGAATAATGTTCACGTCCTTTTTCGCCTATGTTCTTTTTCGACGTGAAAAGTTCCGATACAACTTTTGAACCAGGATAGTTAGAGAGATGATTTTTTCTGGGATGTATGTTGATTGACGTACGAAACTTGGAAAAAAAATAGAAAAGACCGAGGTACTCTAGAAAAAAAATTTATTGAAAATATTTTTTTGATTTCGGAATTAATTCGAAATTCATTCAGATGTCTTCTATCAATATCGCGAAAGAAAAATCAATAATCAGAATCGATATTCATCTAAGATTATTTCCTTTTGGATTGTGTTAACATTCGGTACGATCTTGTCTACGTGATGCATCGGTTTGTTTCTCGGCTCTTGTGAGCAAGTTGGACACTCGAGACGGCCTCCATCGATCGGATTAGGCGGGCTTTAATGTTAACGTGCTGCATCGGTGTGATCTTGTTTACGTCATGCATCGGTATAGCTTTAAATCGCGCCGTAAAGTCGTTCACGTCATGCATCGGTATCTTAAATCGCGCCGAAAAGTCGTTCACGTCATGCATCGGTATCTTAAATCGCGCCGTAAAGTCGTTCACGTCATGCATCGGTATCTTAAATCGAGCCGAAAAGTCGTTCACGTCATGCATCGGTGGCACAAAAAAAAGACGCCGATGCATGACGTGAGCCGACTTTTCGGCGCGATTTAAGATACCGATGCATGACGTGAACGACTTTACGGCGCGATTTAAGATACCGATGCATGACGTGAACCGACTTTTCGGCATGAAGTCAGCTAAAATTATCGTGTGCATCTTGGGTCGGTCCACGTACCGTAGATCAGAGAGGGACGACGTACATACATCGGATACATTTGTATCCAACAAGTTACGATCGTCGTCTGATCCAGCGGTAATCGGACCTACTCTCGTGAATTTATTTTGC
>NC_059508.1:31017233-31019733 GCF_914767665.1 Harmonia axyridis
ATACCGAACAGTAGTCTCGTCTATCCCGAGCCTCTTCATCGCTCTCACGATGGACTGTTGAGAAACAGTGTCGAAGGCTTTACGCACATCGACACTAAGGATGGTATATGGTTTCAGACTCTTTCGTCTCTCCTTAATTAGAGCCTGAAGGGTGAGGTTATTCAATAGGACCCCGTCGACCTGCCGAAAACCTCTCTGGTTGGGGTGGATTTGAATCCCCCCCATACGTTTCCCCAAAATTCTATGTAGCACCCGAGTTACCACCGAGGCGATGGTAATCGGGCGCCAGTTATTGATATCATCTGGGTCACCCCCCTTTGGTATCAAGATCGTCCTGTTTCTCTTCAACGCCGACGGAGCGACGCCAAAGAGAAGCATGGAGTTGAATAAAAGAACAAGCTTCTTCAGAGGCACCTTCATGAGGTCTTTGATTTTGACACCATCGACCCCAGCGGAAGGCGACTTGTTTGCCCCGAGAGCCCATACGATTTCATTCTCCGAAATCGGGCTCGACAAGTCCTGAGTCTCTTGCTTGTCCTTGATGTCTTCTATGTCTCTCTTTGAGGGGTGACTAAAAATCTGCCGAAACTTACTTTCGGCAGATTGGACGTTGGGAAACGTCTGACTCCCCCCTACGGGAGAGTCATCTATGATATTCCGTGCCAGAGAGGCGCGGTTTGTCCGGTACATCTTTTGTACCGTCTTATAAAGAAAGGCTCGTTCTTGACGCCTGTTCAACGCTTCGACAGGTCGTGTCCTTTCCCTTCTGTTATTATTACTATGACCACCTAGCCTGTCGGACATCTGCGGAAGCAGAGCCTTCAGGTAGATGGCTAGTTGCTCTCTCACCCTCTCTCTTTGATTATGGGTGTCGACAAGCTGCGTCATATTATAGACCGCTTCATCGGCATCGACCCATCCACCTTGGGCCGCCCAATAATCTCTCAAGAAGAGAACGATTTTATGTGACTGTCTCAACGGATGGAAGTCCGAGGCATTCGGGTTCAGAGACCCACTGCTGTGCAACTCCGCACTAGATTCGTCGACCACCGAGGCCTCAGAGGTACCGGCCGCATCCGCAGGGGATTGGATGAGCGCAGCGACCGCTTCGGACATCCGTTGAAATACTTCAACGGCGTCACTCGACGGCCCCGCATTCTCACCCGCGAGACGCTGGATGACTTCTTTGTACTTGGCTTCCCTTCTGCGGTTCTTAATGAAGTCTAAGTTCCTTTCTGGGTAAAAACCCAGAAGGTGTTTATTAACGAAGGGGCCATTGTACGCGAGTTCACGTCGAGCCATCTCGAGCATGTCCTCGCTTGTCCATTCGTCCCTACCCCCAGGAACCTCGTACCGATCCTCCAGATCCCGGTTGTACTCCGCTGGGTGTGCCTGTCTCATATGTTGTCGAACGCCGCGATAACCGCGGAAGCGACTCCCACAGATAGGGCACGCGTCAGCGTCGCTGGCCGGTGGACCGCGACATCGCAGTCTCCTCAGGTGAGTCTGCATGCCCGCGTCCGTGGCGAAGGTCGTTCCGCATACGCAGACGACCATCGCAGATGTTTGATTCTCCCTTCAAATAGAAGGTGGTGCAGTAGTGGGTGGGAGGTAAAGTATCTCACCCACTTTTATTGTATCTAAAGAAACTTCTACACCACAATTGCACCGTGCTAGTCGGTGACACCACAAACCCACGCCCTAAGAATGTGGGTGGACCCACGATCTGCTCAAATGTTCGTACAGATCGCTGTGAGGGGGCCACTTAAACTGTTCTATTCTTAGGGTTCGCTTCCGCTCGTTAGCCGGCAAAAGCCGTTACCAGGGACCACCACGTGGAGGTGAGCGGAAACTTGCTGAACAACGCGTGATCAACCGACCGCGCGACACACTGAGGGCGAGACAATTAAGTCTCAAAACACACTCTAAAATCACGCTTTTTCGGTAGGGCACTTGTATATCAGCCAACGGTCCCCAAAAGACTTAAGAGAGTCATAGTTACTCCCGCCGTTTACCCGCGCTTTTTTGAATTTCTTCACGTTGACATTCAGAGCACTGGGCAGAAATCACATTGCGTCAACACCCGCTGGGGCCATCGCAATGCTTTGTTTTAATTAGACAGTCGGATTCTCCCAGTCCGTGCCAGTTCTGAGTTGATTGTTAGATGACGGCCGCAGAGATTACCCAGAGCACCCTTGCGAGCACTCACGGGGTCTCGAAGCTTGACGATTCCGCGGGAGGCCAAGACGCGGGACCGAGCTCGGATCAAACGTAACGCAAGCGAAACGCATCACCTCGCCCAGGCCCGGTACGTTAGCCGTGACCCACTTCCCCAACAAGCCCGACACGCCACAATCCTCAGAGCCAATCCTTATCCCGAAGTTACGGATCTAATTTGCCGACTTCCCTTACCTACATTATTCTATCGACTAGAGGCTCTTTACCTTGGAGACCAGCTGCGGATATGGGTACGAGCCGGCGCGACGCCTACACGTGGCCC
>NC_059508.1:31027233-31032233 GCF_914767665.1 Harmonia axyridis
CCGGACTCATTTTTATGAATATCCCCAGTCAGTAAGAACGTTATTTCGCCAATATATACCAACAATAAACCATATTCCAATAGCTGAACCAAAAATATAATTCCCGATCCAAACGTTCTGCATCGCCCAACGCGACCACCTTCCCTATATATGTCAGGAGAGCACAGGGTTCCCCTCCAGACAACACTTACGCTCTATCCCCGACTCTCGGTCGATCGATAGGCCAGGTCAGCGGTGTCTGTTTCGGCCGAAGCTCGGACTTTGGTCAAAATGTTCCGATACAAAATTTGAACCAAGATAGATACAGATATGATTCCTTCTTAAATATACGTTGATTATCGAACAGAATATGGTAAATATTTTGCGATGACCGAGGATTTCATGAATTTTTTTTTTTTTTCGAAAAAATTTTCTATTATCGGAATTTCCTCAAATTTCATTTGGTTGCCTCCTAATGCTTATTAAAAATGATAACCAACAATCAGAATCATTATTTATCATTTATTTCAATTTTTATAATGAAAAACGTTCACGTCCTTTCGCGCCTCTCGATCGTCGTTTACGTGATGCATCGGTCAGCCCTAGTTTACGTGGTGCATCGGTAAGATCGAGTTCACGTTCTGCATCGGTCTGATCGAGTTTACGTTGTGCATCGGTAAGATCGAGATTACGTGGTGCATCGGTAAGATCGAGTTCACGTTCTGCATCGGTCTGCCTGAGTTTACGTGGTGCATCGGTATGATCGAGTTTACGTTCTGCATCGGTGTGATCTAGTTTACGTTGTGCATCGGTAAGATCGAGATTACGTGAAGCATCGGTATGATCGAGTTTACGTTCTGCATCGGTCTGGACTCTGAGATATATTTTCGACGTGAAAATGTTCCGATACAACTTTTGAACCAGGATAGTTAGAGAGATGATTTTTTCTGGGATGTACGTTGATTGGGGAATGGATTGTGGAAAATAACTTGCCATGACCGAGGTGTTCTCGAATTTTTTTTTTTTTTCGAAAAATATTTTCTGATTTTGGATTTCACTCAAATTTGATTTCGTTGCCTTCTAATGTGTTCTAAAAGAGTAAATCAGTAATCAGAATCGAAAAATATTTTTCGGATTTTTTTTTTTTTGAAAAAAAATTTTCTGATTTTGGAATTTCCTCAAATTTGATTTGGTTGCCTTCTAATGTGTTTTTAAAGCGTAAATCAGTAATCAGAATCAATATTCATTGTCGACTTTAATTTTTATAAGGAAAAATGTTCACGTCCTTAAACGCCTCCCCATCATTAGCCCGAGTCCAAGTCGATGTCAGTCCCGAGCGGACGGTGTCAGATACTACCTATCGCCCCGGTCTGGACTTGGCGAGGTATTTCGACGTGAAATGTTCCGATACAACTTTTGAACCAGGATAGTTAGAGAGATGATTTCTTCTATGTTGTACGTTGATTGTGGAATGGATTGTGGGAAATAACTTGCCATGACCCAGGTGTTCTTGAATTTTTTTTTTTTTCGAAAAAAATTTTCTGATCTTGAAATTTCCTCAAATCTGATTGCGTTGCCTTCTAATGTGTACTAAAAGAGTAAATCAGTAATCAGAATCAATATTCATTGTCGACTTTAATTTTTATAAGGAAAAATGTTCACGTCCTTAAACGCCTCTCCATCGTTACCCCGACTCCAAGACGATGTTAGACCGGAGCGGACGGTGTCAAATGCGACCGATCTCCCCGGTCTGGACTTAGCGAGATATTCCGACGTGAAATGTTCCGATACAAAAATTTAACTGTGATAGTTAGAGAGATGGTTCCTTTTGTGATGTACGTTGATTGTGTAATAGAATATGGAAATAAACTTGAGATGACCGAGGTCTTCTGGGTTTTTTTTTTTTTTTCGAAAAATATTTTTCGATTTCGGAAATCCCTCAAATTTCATTGAGATATGTCCTAATGTGTTCTTAAAACTTAAATCAACAATCAGAATTAATATCCAAAAGTTATTTCATTTTTTATAAGGAAAAACGTTCACGTCCTTTCCGCTCCCAAAAAGTGAGATATCATAGAAAATATCGCTATATTTGTTGTTTACGGCCATACCACGCTGAAATTGCCAGTTCTCGTCAGAACACTGAAGCCAAGCAGCGTCGGGCGCGGTTAGTACTTGGATGGGTGACCGCTTGGGAACACCGCGTGCTGTAAGCTTTTTTTTTACGTTCTGCATCGGTCTGCCGAGATAACGTGGTGCATCGGTATGATCGAGTTTACGTTCTGCATCGGTAAGATCGAGATTACGTGATGCATCGGTAAGATTGAGATTACGTGGTGCATCGGTAAGATCGAGTTTACGTGGTGCATCGGTAAGATCCAATTCACGTTCTGCATCGGTAAGATCCAGTTCACGTGGTGCATCGGTAAGATCGAGATTACGTGGTGCATCGGTAAGATCGAGTTTACGTGGTGCATCGGTAAGATCCAATTCACGTTCTGCATCGGTAAGATCCAGTTCACGTGGTGCATCGGTAAGATTGAGATTACGTGGTGCATCGGTAAGATCGAGTTTACGTGGTGCATCGGTAAGATCCAATTCACGTTCTGCATCGGTAAGATCCAGTTCACGTGGTGCATCGGTAAGATTGAGATTACGTGGTGCATCGGTAAGATCGAGTTTACGTGGTGCATCGGTAAGATCCAATTCACGTTCTGCATCGGTAAGATCCAGTTCACGTGGTGCATCGGTAAGATCGAGATTACGTGGTGCATCGGTAAGATCGAGTTTACGTGGTGCATCGGTAAGATCCAATTCACGTTCTGCATCGGTAAGATCCAGTTCACGTGGTGCATCGGTAAGATTGAGATTACGTGGTGCATCGGTAAGATCCAGTTCACGTGGTGCATCGGTAAGATGGAGATTACGTGGTGCATCGGTAAGATCGAGATTACGTGGTGCATCGGTAAGATCTACTTTACGTTCTGCATCGGTCTGCCCTTGTTTACGTGGTGCATCGGTAAGATCGAGATTACGTGAAGCATCGGTATGATCGAGTTTACGTTCTGCATCGGTCTGCCCGATATTACGTGGTGCATCGGTCTGCCCTAGTTTACGTGGTGCATCGGTTTGGACTTAGAGATATATTTTCGACGTGAAAATGTTCCGATACAACTTTTGAACCAGGATAGTTAGAGAGATGATTTTTTCTGGGATGTACGTGGATCGGGGAATGGATTGTGGGAAATAACTTGCCATGACCGAGGTGTCCTCGAATTTTTTTTTTTTTCGAAAAAAATTTTCTGATCGTGGAATTTCCTCAAATTCGATTTGGTTGCCTTCTAATGTGTTTTTAAAGCGTAAATCAGTAATCAGAATCAATATTCATTGTCGACTTTAATTTTTATAAGGAAAAATGTTCACGTCCTTAAACGCCTCCCCATCATCAGCCCGAGTCCAAGTCGATGTCAGTCCCGAGCGGACGGTGTCAGATACTACCTATCGCCGAGGTCTGGACTTGGCGAGATATTACGACGTGAAATGTTCCGATACAACTTTTGAACCAGGATAGTTAGAGAGATGATTTCTTCTATGTTGTACGTTGATTGTGGAATGAAATACGGAAAATAACTCGCCATGACCGAGGTGATTACGATTTTTTTTTTTTTTCGAAAAAAATTTTCTGATCGTGGAATTTTCTCAAATTTGATTTGGTTGCCTCCTTATATGTTCTAGTAGCGATAATCAACAATCAGAATCAAAATCCATGGTCGGGTTTGATTTTTATAAGGAAAAATGTTCACGTCCTTTTTTACAACCCCGACTCATTGACGATGTTAGAACCGAGCCGGCGGTGTCAGATACGACCGATCGCCCCGGTCCCGATCGTCATTTACGTTGTGCATCGGTCTGCCCGAGATTACGTGGTGCATCGGTCTGGACTTAGAGATATATTTTCGACGTGAAAATGTTCCGATACAACTTTTGAACTAGGATAGTTAGAGAGATGATTTTTTCTGGGATGTACGTTGATTGGGGAATGGATTGTGGGAAATAACTTGCCATGACCGAGGTGTTCTCGAATTTTTTTTTTTTTTTCGAAAAAAATTTTCTGATTGTGGAATTTTCTCAAATTTGATTTGGTTGCCTCCTAATGTGTTCTAATAGCGATAATCAACAATCAGAATCAAAATCCATGGTCGGGTTTGATTTTTATAAGGAATAATGTTCACGTCCTTTTTCGCCTATGTTCTTTTTCGACGTGAAAAGTTCCGATACAACTTTTGAACCAGGATAGTTAGAGAGATGATTTTTTCTGGGATGTATGTTGATTGACGTACGAAACTTGGAAAAAAAATAGAAAAGACCGAGGTACTCTAGAAAAAAAATTTATTGAAAATATTTTTTTGATTTCGGAATTAATTCGAAATTCATTCAGATGTCTTCTATCAATATCGCGAAAGAAAAATCAATAATCAGAATCGATATTCATCTAAGATTATTTCCTTTTGGATTGTGTTAACATTCGGTACGATCTTGTCTACGTGATGCATCGGTTTGTTTCTCGGCTCTTGTGAGCAAGTTGGACACTCGAGACGGCCTCCATCGATCGGATTAGGCGGGCTTTAATGTTAACGTGCTGCATCGGTGTGATCTTGTTTACGTCATGCATCGGTATAGCTTTAAATCGCGCCGTAAAGTCGTTCACGTCATGCATCGGTATCTTAAATCGCGCCGAAAAGTCGTTCACGTCATGCATCGGTATCTTAAATCGCGCCGTAAAGTCGTTCACGTCATGCATCGGTATCTTAAATCGAGCCGAAAAGTCGTTCACGTCATGCATCGGTGGCACAAAAAAAAGACGCCGATGCATGACGTGAGCCGACTTTTCGGCGCGATTTAAGATACCGATGCATGACGTGAACGACTTTACGGCGCGATTTAAGATACCGATGCATGACGTGAACCGACTTTTCGGCATGAAGTCAGCTAAAATTATCGTGTGCATCTTGGGTCGGTCC
>NC_059508.1:31037233-31039733 GCF_914767665.1 Harmonia axyridis
ATTGTCCAGAAATGCCAGGATCCAACACGAAGGAAATAGGGCGATGATCACCGACACCAAGTCCGTCATAGACGCGCCAGCGCCCGACACAGTCCGCCAGTGCTGAAGTAGCCAGGGTTACATCAATATTTGATTCACCGTTGGGTGACCAAAATGTGGAAGGTTGGCCATGCGTATTGCAAATAACAAGGCGATGGTGAGCGATGAAATCCTCGAGGGAAGAACCCCGAGAGTCTCGTGAGTTGGAAAACCAGAGGGGGGACTTGGCGTTCGAGTCCATGCAGATAATGAACTGAGAAGTGTTTAGGGACGAAATCATATGATCCAGCTTATTCAGAAAGATATCTATATCCTGATTGAATTGGCAATAAACGTTGAAGAGATGAAATCTACGTGAACCGAAAGTAATGAGAGCAGCGGTGATATGAGTATCGCAAAACTGGAAAAGAGCGAAAATCTCCAAAGCAGGATCAAGGACAACAATTACCGACATCGGAATCCCCCCCTTAGATGAGATTACAGAAGAACGCAGACCAAGGCACCTGAGTTCTCCGAAGGCGTGGTACGGTTCCTGGATAACCAGGATACCCGATGACCACTGCATCGCTAGTTGACAGACCGCGGAAGTGACGGACGCCGAGCGCTGGGCATTAATCTGAATGAACTTTAGAGTACTCATTGTTGATAGTCAATGAGACCCTTATATCTGGCAAGTTGCTTTAGGTAGGATGGACATTCCCTATTTGAGGTATCGTGAGTTACCGCTACACCGCCGCCGGCAGACTTACAGTTGACACAGCATGGCTGGGATGATTTGACAGGGCAATCTTTGAAGGAATGACCGCTTTCAGCACAAAAACCGCAACACTTTGGCCTCTTGCACAATCCTGATGAATGACCGAACTGCTGACAGTTGAAACATCTCATAATGTTGAAGTGATCGACCGCATGATGTGAGCCCACATCCAGGAAGACTCGACCACGACCAAGCAAAATGGAACGAAGAGATGCGGGAACACTGACCACGAAATGTTCTCTATCCAAGAACCTGGATTTAAGGCGAGTGACCAGCCTAATCTGAGGGCGAAAAGCAGATCTCAATTCCTCACTGTCAACATTTTTTGTGAGAAGATCATCAATGAAGCGCTCCTCGACGATAATCTTAGGAACATCGAAGATTTTAATGCGGGGCTGAATCTTTTTCGGATCGGAACAGCTAAGCGTCTCCGAGGAAGCGACCGATTTCCTGATTACCGAAACATCGGTCTCAGAGGAAGCATCGATAATGACAGAACCGCTACGCAGCTTTCTGACGCTGTGGATGCGAACAGACGGTGACTTTCGCAACATGGATGCCACTGTGGACTTGACCTCATCTGCATCACTCGATATGGTAGAATTTATGATGATCGAATGAGTTTTAGGTGGAACAGGGGGAGACGATCTTAGAAGAGAGGTGGCGGCTACAGAGGCAAAAGAACGAGGGGGAACAGCAGGATCAGCCGCTGACGCAGCTGGACCAGAGTCTCTCTCCTCGAGGCGGCCCTCCAAATAGGAAATCCTAGATTGAGCAGAAGAATAAAGCTGCTCCACACGGCGAAAAGAAGCGAGAACGATTTCAATCTGTGCCTTCGGGATCTTAGCGGCAGACGAAAACAAAGTGGCCTCTAAATACCTTCTAACCGACGACATGGAGTCCGCAGTAGACAAAGAAAGATCAGGCGGCAGAGGAGAAAGACGACCGGATGCCGAACTTGAAGGAGAAGGCAAAGTTGGAGAAGAGACAGCGCTAGTCGACTGGGGTGGAGGAATAACCAACTTAGACAGACCATGAGAAGATCCCTGCGCCTTAGCATGAGAATCAGAAGAAGCAGGAGCAGGAGAGCGTGCGGATATAGAGGGAGCACGATCCCTCGTGACGGGTTTTTTAGAAGTTTGTGACATAGTAAATCCCACGAGAAGGGTCGAAAGGGAGGTCACTGAATGGCAGTGCGCCCTTACCAAACAGAAGGCTAAATTTCCCACCGGGTGCGCCAGGTGCCCGGTGGTGAGAAAGTTAAGGACCGGACATCCCACCGGCCATGCATCTTATCGGCACCTATCTCACCTTAAGATTCGGGGTTTTTACAGAGGTTATCTCCTCTTTGAGCCGGGTGATTAAGCCAAGCTCCCCATCCTGCCTAAGACATGACTAGATCAGGACGGTATATACAAGGTGGCGAGCCACCAGGTCCTAGGGTACCTCGGGTTTGGCGATCCCCGTAATGAACACCCGAAGATGTTCATCCCCTGAGGGAAGTAGGTAGGGACAGTGAGAATCTCGTTAATCCATTCATGCGCGTCACTAATTAGATGACGAGGCATTTGGCTACCTTAAGAGAGTCATAGTTACTCCCGCCGTTTACCCGCGCTTTTTTGAATTTCTTCACGTTGACATTCAGAGCACTGGGCAGAAATCACATTGCGTCAACACCCGCTGGGGCCATCGCAATGCTTTGTT
>NC_059508.1:31047233-31057233 GCF_914767665.1 Harmonia axyridis
AAGAATCGTTCACCCAAACCTTATCCCCTATATATGTCAGGAGAACCCAAGGTTCCCCTCCAGACACGATTTAGCAAACTTTTCCCGATCGATCCGACCCACCGAGGCCGTCTCGACCGTCCGCTGCGCCTACTAGGGCCGATTTCTTCGGACTCCGATCAGAAAATATACCGATGCATGTCGTTAACACCTAGTCCGCCTCGTCCGATCTATCTAAACAGTCTCGACGCACCCAACACTCTTTCAAAGTCGGATTACTCGGACTCAATCTGAAAATGGACCGATGCATGACGTCAACACTTAGCCCGCCTCGTCTGATCTATCTAAGCCATCTCGACCCACCCAACACGCCTTCCAAGTCGGATCACTCGGACTTCGATCTGAAAATCTCCGGACTCATTTTTATGAATATCCCCAGTCAGTAAGAACGTTATTTCGCCAATATATACCAACAATAAACCATATTCCAATAGCTGAACCAAAAATATAATTCCCGATCCAAACGTTCTGCATCGCCCAACGCGACCACCTTCCCTATATATGTCAGGAGAGCACAGGGTTCCCCTCCAGACAACACTTACGCTCTATCCCCGACTCTCGGTCGATCGATAGGCCAGGTCAGCGGTGTCTGTTTCGGCCGAAGCTCGGACTTTGGTCAAAATGTTCCGATACAAAATTTGAACCAAGATAGATACAGATATGATTCCTTCTTAAATATACGTTGATTATCGAACAGAATATGGTAAATATTTTGCGATGACCGAGGATTTCATGAATTTTTTTTTTTTTTCGAAAAAATTTTCTATTATCGGAATTTCCTCAAATTTCATTTGGTTGCCTCCTAATGCTTATTAAAAATGATAACCAACAATCAGAATCATTATTTATCATTTATTTCAATTTTTATAATGAAAAACGTTCACGTCCTTTCGCGCCTCTCGATCGTCGTTTACGTGATGCATCGGTCAGCCCTAGTTTACGTGGTGCATCGGTAAGATCGAGTTCACGTTCTGCATCGGTCTGCCCGAGTTTACGTGGTGCATCGGTAAGATCGAGATTACGTGGTGCATCGGTAAGATCGAGTTCACGTTCTGCATCGGTCTGCCTGAGTTTACGTGGTGCATCGGTATGATCGAGTTTACGTTCTGCATCGGTGTGATCTAGTTTACGTTGTGCATCGGTAAGATCGAGATTACGTGAAGCATCGGTATGATCGAGTTTACGTTCTGCATCGGTCTGGACTCTGAGATATATTTTCGACGTGAAAATGTTCCGATACAACTTTTGAACCAGGATAGTTAGAGAGATGATTTTTTCTGGGATGTACGTTGATTGGGGAATGGATTGTGGAAAATAACTTGCCATGACCGAGGTGTTCTCGAATTTTTTTTTTTTTTCGAAAAATATTTTCTGATTTTGGATTTCACTCAAATTTGATTTCGTTGCCTTCTAATGTGTTCTAAAAGAGTAAATCAGTAATCAGAATCGAAAAATATTTTTCGGATTTTTTTTTTTTTGAAAAAAAATTTTCTGATTTTGGAATTTCCTCAAATTTGATTTGGTTGCCTTCTAATGTGTTTTTAAAGCGTAAATCAGTAATCAGAATCAATATTCATTGTCGACTTTAATTTTTATAAGGAAAAATGTTCACGTCCTTAAACGCCTCCCCATCATTAGCCCGAGTCCAAGTCGATGTCAGTCCCGAGCGGACGGTGTCAGATACTACCTATCGCCCCGGTCTGGACTTGGCGAGGTATTTCGACGTGAAATGTTCCGATACAACTTTTGAACCAGGATAGTTAGAGAGATGATTTCTTCTATGTTGTACGTTGATTGTGGAATGGATTGTGGGAAATAACTTGCCATGACCCAGGTGTTCTTGAATTTTTTTTTTTTTCGAAAAAAATTTTCTGATCTTGAAATTTCCTCAAATCTGATTGCGTTGCCTTCTAATGTGTACTAAAAGAGTAAATCAGTAATCAGAATCAATATTCATTGTCGACTTTAATTTTTATAAGGAAAAATGTTCACGTCCTTAAACGCCTCTCCATCGTTACCCCGACTCCAAGACGATGTTAGACCGGAGCGGACGGTGTCAAATGCGACCGATCTCCCCGGTCTGGACTTAGCGAGATATTCCGACGTGAAATGTTCCGATACAAAAATTTAACTGTGATAGTTAGAGAGATGGTTCCTTTTGTGATGTACGTTGATTGTGTAATAGAATATGGAAATAAACTTGAGATGACCGAGGTCTTCTGGGTTTTTTTTTTTTTTTCGAAAAATATTTTTCGATTTCGGAAATCCCTCAAATTTCATTGAGATATGTCCTAATGTGTTCTTAAAACTTAAATCAACAATCAGAATTAATATCCAAAAGTTATTTCATTTTTTATAAGGAAAAACGTTCACGTCCTTTCCGCTCCCAAAAAGTGAGATATCATAGAAAATATCGCTATATTTGTTGTTTACGGCCATACCACGCTGAAATTGCCAGTTCTCGTCAGAACACTGTGCTGAGAGGTTATACCCAAAATCGCTCCGTAGAGATAGTTGTGGAATTTGTGAACGTTAAAACTGACCTGTGAAAGTGACCGTTGTGTTAGACCAGACGGCGCCAAGCCGCATTCCAGAGCCAAGAATAGACTGAGTGAGTGACGAAATTTTACCTGCTCGGGTCCGAAAGGCCCTGAAACGGCCGAGTTTCGCGTGAAACCGACCGCTTTTGAATTCCTTTTTGAAAGGAATTTCAAAAATTTTATCAGAACTTTATTAAAATGATGGACGACCAGGAAATGAAACTCCCTTCAGATTCATCTGATAATGAAACTGACCCCCCGAGAGTCGCAAAAAAGAGAAGTCGAGTTGGAGATGTGGAAAACCCAAACTTCACGCATCCAACAACATCTATCAGGAAAAGGAAGGACAAAAAGACAATCCCTGTAGAAATCAAAAATAAATTTAACTACCTCAATCCAAATGAGGTAGAAGTCAATGCAGCAACCGTTGAAATTAGAAAAAATCAACGGAAACCCCCGCCAATAGTGGTCAACGGCGTTTTCAAAAAACATAACAAAACGGTGGCCGACATAACGAAAGTTATAAATGGCAAATTTTATATTAAATACAGTGCCATGAACTCCACCGTCTACACCGAGACGGTAGAAGACAGAAAGAAGCTTGAAAAATATTTTGATGAAAACGACGTGAAATACCACACTTACACCCCGAGGGAAGAAAAAACTCATGCTTTTACGCTGAGGGGACTGGATTCTGATCCAGACCTGGAAGAAATTAAAACTGAACTCCAGGAACTAGGAATTCCGGTTGTGGAAATCCACAAACTAAAAGCAACGAAATCACCGGCGTACATGGTCGTCACCGGAAATACGATAACGCTCCGGAAAATACAGAAGGAAGTCCGCGTTATTAATTATACAGCCGTTCGGTGGAACAAGTACTATACAAAAAGGGAAGTAATCCAATGTCACAACTGCCAGATGTGGGGACATGCCACGGCCAACTGCCATAGGACCCCAAACTGCCTCAAGTGCGCGGAAAATCACGCGACTCGCGAGTGCCCAAAATCAATGAATACGCCGGCAAAGTGCGCGAACTGTTTCGGGAGTCACCCCGCAAACAGTACCGAGTGCGCGATTTACGTGAACATCTGCAACCGCAGGGCGAGGAACGCCAAAACCGCCGCCCCTGCCGCCCCCAAAGTTTACCGCGAAGCTCCAATCCCGGCCGTGAATGTCTGGGAAGAAAGGAGAAAGGCCCAAGAGGCCAAACAAAAACCGGTAAGTGGCATGGCCAACCCCCAAACCACCCCCAAAACCCCAACTTCCCCCCCAACAAACAAAACTCATGACACAAATAACACAAATAACTTCCAAAACGCGTTTTACGAGCTGAAAAGCGAGTTCAACAGACTTAATCAATACGTGGACATACGACAACTACTGACAGACGTCAAAAGACTCAACCAGCAGCTGCAAAATGCAAGCCCCGCCGAAAGAAAGTACGTCATACTGGAATTCTTCCTCAATTTAAATGACTAAGTCATTAAAAATCGCGACTTGGAACGCGAATGGAGTCTCCCAAAAATTCCTGGAGATCTCCAATTTTCTAAATTACAACCAAATAGACATACTGACTATCAACGAGACAAAACTGAAAAACAACCACAAATTTTTCATTAAAGGATACCAGACATATAGGCAAGACAGACAAGACAACTCTGGATTCGGTGGAATCGCTATACTAGTAAAGAACATTATCGCATCCACCATTTTGCCTACCATCAACTGCACAATAGAGAACGCTAGCGTCCAGATTGATGGCAACTTAATCATAACGGCGGTGTATAATAGCCCCAGTCGCAAATTCAGTACCAACTGCCTAAGATTCCTATTTTCTAGGAAAAATAAAGTAATAGTTCTAGGCGATCTAAATGCTAAACACGAAGAATGGAACTGCAACTGCAGAAACACCAATGGAAATCGTCTATTCAGTTTCCTTGAAGCTAATGATGACGTAATTTTGAACATCCCTAACGGACACACTCATTTTCCAGACAATGGAAAAGCTCCGAGTACTATCGATTTAATACTCACTAAGAATATTAACTTGAATAGTATCCCGGACGCGAGTTGTCAGTTAGGGTCCGATCATAATCCAGTGATCTTCTCGGTCAATTATAGCAGCGAAAGAAACCCAACAAAATTAGTGTACGACTATTCGAACGCTGATTGGGCAAAATTTCGTACAATATTAGATAGTAAAATAACTATCAACAATAAAATCGAAACTGCTTCCGACATCGAACGGGAAATTGAAAAGTTTACGAAGGCCCTCAAGTACGCCCGCGATAAAACAATTTCCAAAAAACCGAGAGCTGAAGTAGCAGAAAAACTACCAGCCCATATTATCGACTTGATCAAGTTCAGGAATAAAATCAGAAAAAGGTGGCAATCCCACCAAAGACAAGTCGATAAAACACTCTTAAACTCATACACCCGCGAAATCCGAAACCACATAAAAATTTTCCAGAACGAAAGATGGGAACAGAAAATCTCCAGGCTAAATTCTAATAACAAAGATCTCTGGAAAACAGTCAAATCCAGTATTCAAAAATTCTCCCAAGTTCCCATCTTGGTCCAAAATTCCGCGAATTACATCACCGATAAAGAAAAAGCGGACGTACTTGCGGAAAACTTCGAAACCGCTCACCACATATCCCAGACCGATAGTCCAGAACAAGCAGACATACGGAAAAGAGTGGAAGACTTTATAAATTCGAACCGCTTCGTAAAGCCCGAAAATCATCTATTAACAAATCCATCGGAAATACGGGACGAAATTAAAAAGCTTCCACTAAACAAAGCGCCAGGAAAGGACGAAGTGGACAATAGACTGATCCGGAACCTATCCAGAAAGGCCATAGTTCAACTGAACTACATCATAAACGCTGTATTCAAATTTCAACACTGGCCTAGCTGTTGGAAAACAGCAGTAGTAACCCCTATCCCCAAAGCCGGGAAAGTCACAACTTCTCCCGGCAACTACCGTCCGATCAGTCTACTGTCTAACCTCAGCAAGCTGACCGAGAAAATCCTGTTAGGAAAAATAAAACATGTAATGAAAAACAATAAAATTCGCGATGACCATCAATTTGGCTTCAAGGAAAAACACAGCTCGACACAGCAAATCTGCCGAATCGTAGTCGACGTAATAAATAGTTTCAATAATAAAAACCACACGGTCATGCTCCTCCTCGACATCGAAAAGGCGTTCGACAAAGTTTGGATAGAGGGGCTGACCTACAAATTAATAAAACTTAAATTCCCGAAATTCCTCATAAAGACCATTTACTCATATCTCAATAACAGAAAATTCATAGTACGCGTAGGGAATGAAACATCCGCGCCCAAAAATATAAAAGCAGGAATTGTGCAGGGATCAGTCCTTGGACCTAGATTATTCAATATCTACGTCCAGGATATCCCGAAACATAACAAAACAAAAATCGCCCTCTTCGCGGATGACACGGCCATATATGCCCACTCATCCAGCGCTGAAGACGCCAATCGCGAGCTGAAAAACCATCTCGAAGTACTTATCAATTACTTCGACAGATGGAAAATAAAACTGAATGAGACCAAAGCAGAGCAGATCGTGTTTAGCAGAAGACGGAATGAAAAAGTAATCTTAGACAAATTAAAAATCAATAATACGGAAATTGTTCCAAAAAGCTCCGTTAAGTACCTGGGCATTGAATTGGACGAAAGGCTAAATTTCCACCGCCATATCAAAGCACAAATCCATAAAGGATACGCCATCAAAAAGATACTGCATCCTCTATTGTGCAGTAAAAGTATGCTGAATGAAAAAAACAAATTGCTCATTTACAAAACATACATCCGGCCAGTAGTCACATACGCTGCGCCGGCATTTTGTCACCTTAGGCCCTTTCCAATAAGGCCCATTCAAAACCTTCAAAACAAAATCCTAAGATTGGCCTTGAGCAAGCCGTATTACACTAGGATATCCAAACTACATGAACTCGCGGATATTCCAACCATCCGCGAGTACCTAAACAAAGTATCTAGCGATTTCTACGAATTCCAGTGTAAATCCAACGCACTGACAAGACAAATTACGAAAACGCGACTCCACGCATCCCCTCACCCCCTCCCGTACCAATTCCTTCCCATATTCCTTAAACCTCCCTAAAAACCCACCCCAAACACCCAAAAACCCCTATGAAAACCGCCATCTTCCAAGACCGGCCATGTCACATACCGACATTTTGAAAAATATGTCTTGACGACGAATCACAACGAAAGGTAGCGGCAGCCAATGCGAATGGCGTATCCATCGCCCTGTTATCGTAACAACCAATCGGTCCTACGGGTACTAGACCCAACAGCGACACGAACGGTGCTACGAGAAATGGGGACTGGCCACGACTAGCAAATGGCGGCCGTTAGCTGAATTGAGAATCGCCGTTTAGCATAACGGGAACCCCTTCCCAGACATGTATATAAAATTGTATATAAAAATTTGTAAATGATAAAACTGTACATAACTGTATATATATCCCCAACCCACCCCCCATCCCTCCCCAAATTACTTATATCAGGTTTTTTATTCCTAAATTTTTCCTGAAAATCCCCTATTATAATAAAATAAATAAATATACGATATCAAACAAAAATTCCCAAACACCCTGAAATTACTTAAAAATTTTTTATTATATGTATATGAAATGTAACTGATAATACCAGAATTATCTGGTAGGAACTGTATATAAACCCTTATTGTTGATTAACATGGCCTATATAGGCACATATCTGTAACTATCACAAAGACAAATAAAGACCATTTGAAATTGAAATTGAAATTGAAATTGAACACTGAAGCCAAGCAGCGTCGGGCGCGGTTAGTACTTGGATGGGTGACCGCTTGGGAACACCGCGTGCTGTAAGCTTTTTTTTTACGTTCTGCATCGGTCTGCCGAGATAACGTGGTGCATCGGTATGATCGAGTTTACGTTCTGCATCGGTAAGATCGAGATTACGTGATGCATCGGTAAGATTGAGATTACGTGGTGCATCGGTAAGATCGAGTTTACGTGGTGCATCGGTAAGATCCAATTCACGTTCTGCATCGGTAAGATCCAGTTCACGTGGTGCATCGGTAAGATCGAGATTACGTGGTGCATCGGTAAGATCGAGTTTACGTGGTGCATCGGTAAGATCCAATTCACGTTCTGCATCGGTAAGATCCAGTTCACGTGGTGCATCGGTAAGATTGAGATTACGTGGTGCATCGGTAAGATCGAGTTTACGTGGTGCATCGGTAAGATCCAATTCACGTTCTGCATCGGTAAGATCCAGTTCACGTGGTGCATCGGTAAGATTGAGATTACGTGGTGCATCGGTAAGATCGAGTTTACGTGGTGCATCGGTAAGATCCAATTCACGTTCTGCATCGGTAAGATCCAGTTCACGTGGTGCATCGGTAAGATCGAGATTACGTGGTGCATCGGTAAGATCGAGTTTACGTGGTGCATCGGTAAGATCCAATTCACGTTCTGCATCGGTAAGATCCAGTTCACGTGGTGCATCGGTAAGATTGAGATTACGTGGTGCATCGGTAAGATCCAGTTCACGTGGTGCATCGGTAAGATGGAGATTACGTGGTGCATCGGTAAGATCGAGATTACGTGGTGCATCGGTAAGATCTACTTTACGTTCTGCATCGGTCTGCCCTTGTTTACGTGGTGCATCGGTAAGATCGAGATTACGTGAAGCATCGGTATGATCGAGTTTACGTTCTGCATCGGTCTGCCCGATATTACGTGGTGCATCGGTCTGCCCTAGTTTACGTGGTGCATCGGTTTGGACTTAGAGATATATTTTCGACGTGAAAATGTTCCGATACAACTTTTGAACCAGGATAGTTAGAGAGATGATTTTTTCTGGGATGTACGTGGATCGGGGAATGGATTGTGGGAAATAACTTGCCATGACCGAGGTGTCCTCGAATTTTTTTTTTTTTCGAAAAAAATTTTCTGATTGTGGAATTTTCTCAAATTTGATTTGGTTGCCTCCTAATGTGTTCTAAAAGAGTAAATCAGTAATCGGAATCGAAAAATATTTTTCGGATTTTTTTTTTTTTCGAAAAAAATTTTCTGATCGTGGAATTTCCTCAAATTCGATTTGGTTGCCTTCTAATGTGTTTTTAAAGCGTAAATCAGTAATCAGAATCAATATTCATTGTCGACTTTAATTTTTATAAGGAAAAATGTTCACGTCCTTAAACGCCTCCCCATCATCAGCCCGAGTCCAAGTCGATGTCAGTCCCGAGCGGACGGTGTCAGATACTACCTATCGCCGAGGTCTGGACTTGGCGAGATATTACGACGTGAAATGTTCCGATACAACTTTTGAACCAGGATAGTTAGAGAGATGATTTCTTCTATGTTGTACGTTGATTGTGGAATGAAATACGGAAAATAACTCGCCATGACCGAGGTGATTACGATTTTTTTTTTTTTTCGAAAAAAATTTTCTGATCGTGGAATTTTCTCAAATTTGATTTGGTTGCCTCCTTATATGTTCTAGTAGCGATAATCAACAATCAGAATCAAAATCCATGGTCGGGTTTGATTTTTATAAGGAAAAATGTTCACGTCCTTTTTTACAACCCCGACTCATTGACGATGTTAGAACCGAGCCGGCGGTGTCAGATACGACCGATCGCCCCGGTCCCGATCGTCATTTACGTTGTGCATCGGTCTGCCCGAGATTACGTGGTGCATCGGTATGATCGAGTTTACGTGGTGCATCGGTAAGATCCAATTCACGTTCTGCATCGGTAAGATCCAATTCACGTTCTGCATCGGTAAGATCCAGTTCACGTGGTGCATCGGTAAGATGGAGATTACGTGGTGCATCGGTAAGATCGAGATTACGTGGTGCATCGGTAAGATCTACTTTACGTTCTGCATCGGTCTGCCCTTGTTTACGTGGTGCATCGGTAAGATCGAGATTACGTGAAGCATCGGTATGATCGAGTTTACGTTCTGCATCGGTCTGCCCGATATTACGTGGTGCATCGGTCTGCCCTAGTTTACGTGGTGCATCGGTTTGGACTTAGAGATATATTTTCGACGTGAAAATGTTCCGATACAACTTTTGAACCAGGATAGTTAGAGAGATGATTTTTTCTGGGATGTACGTGGATCGGGGAATGGATTGTGGGAAATAACTTGCCATGACCGAGGTGTCCTCGAATTTTTTTTTTTTTCGAAAAAAATTTTCTGATTGTGGAATTTTCTCAAATTTGATTTGGTTGCCTCCTAATGTGTTCTAAAAGAGTAAATCAGTAATCGGAATCGAAAAATATTTTTCGGATTTTTTTTTTTTTCGAAAAAAATTTTCTGATCGTGGAATTTCCTCAAATTCGATTTGGTTGCCTTCTAATGTGTTTT
>NC_059508.1:31062233-31067233 GCF_914767665.1 Harmonia axyridis
ACAATTTGTTCTTAATTTGATCGCCCGGACGTAGTCCTCTCCAGTCCATGAGGCCGGCGGCGATGAGATGAAAGCACTAGAGGCGCTGTCATTGCTTGTCTGCTGAGTACCGCCACCATAGAAGGACTCCTCTAATTTGACTGCGTTCGCCCTGTCGACTGCCTCTTTGGTGTTCAATTGAGAGCCCATCATTCTGGACATCTTATTTTCCCAGTATTCTGTGTTTCGGATGAGGCTTGCAAAGAGAGGAGAGCGCAGCTTCACTTTCCTTAGTCTTCCGTTCATAATAATCGTAATTTTCCGGGTGAACGAAAACAGTCCTATACCCCCTAGTTTGGCTGGGGTATACAAGGCCTCATCTACGATGTGAGTGGGCATCTTGAGGATTTTCTTCACTGTGCGCCGTATAAGTTGGTCGGCTTTCTTCAGTACGCCGAGACCGACGGAAGGCGACTGCAGCGAAAAGATGTACCTCGGGACCAGGTGTTCTCTTATTAAAGTCATCTTCTGTTGCGGCTTGAGCGGGGCACCCTGAATGCGCCCAAGTTGGGCATCTAGACTGGCGATGGAACAGGGAGTGGCGCCGGAGTTAGTGAAGTGATAGCCCAGGTATCTGTATGTATCCTTGACACTCTTGATGGCCGGTATCGGGGCAGAGGAGATATAAAATTTTGAAGTGGTCTGCAGATACAGTTTTTTCTTTGAAGGAACGACGGCCATGGAAATGGAGCGGCACTTTGCGGGATTCAGCGTCAGGCTGCGGGACTCCATGAATTCACATGTCAGCCTTAGCAGGAACTGGGCGTCTTTGTTGTTTTCAGAAAGTAAAAGGAGATCGTCCGCATATCCCAACACCGAGATATTCAGGTCGCCGAAGCCGATTCCCTTCCTAATCCTGAGGCCGGAGATGAGCTCGTCCAATACCATGTTAAAGATTATGGGAGCCAACGGATCACCCTGTTTCACCCCCCTCCTCAGTGAAAGGGTCACAACCTCGACTCCGCCGCAGTATATTGTTGTGGTCTGTTCAAAGAAAGTTGCCATGATATAATTGGCGGTGTTTTTATCTACTCGAAAACGCCTCAGTGCCCTGTCGATAGAGTGGTGGGAGACTCGGTCGAATGCCTTCTGAACGTCCAGGGATAAGATGGTAAAAGGGCGGCCTTGCTTCCTTCTTTCCTTAATTATCGACTGCAATGTTATGTTGTTCGCGAAGCAGCCGTCCAACCTGGTGAAACCTCGTTGACATTCGTCCAGGGTGATGGAATTGGACAGTCTTTGGGCGATAATCCTGTTGACCAAACGAATCAGGATGGAGGTGATAGTTATAGGTCTCCAGTTTCCCGCAAGTTCGAGGTTTTCGTTGGATTTTGGGATGAGAATTGTGCGGCTTCTTCTCAGCGGCTTTGGAATATACTGGGAGAACAGCACCAGGTTTGCCAGTAGTTCTAAGGTGACAATAGGGATCCTGGATAGTCGGGTGGAGTCTATGCCATCAGGTCCTCCGGTGGTTTTTCCCATTTTCTTGATGGAGTCGGCGATCTCGGGACTACTTATGGGGGAATATATATCGCATGGAGAGGGGGCGAAGTCGCGAACGGGCGTGTCGTCCCTAGGTGACTCGCTTGAGAAGATTCCTTCGAAGTGCTCCTTGATTGCCTCGGTGGTTGGTCTTATGTCCCAATTGTTGGAATCTTCTCCATCTATCAGCTCATCAGCAAGCTCTCGTTTCTGATGAGTGTACTTGGATTGCATGTACTTATAGAGCTGGGCCCTGCATCTTCTACCACTCTCCTGCCTTATTGGTTTAACCGGCCCAGCTCTCGTTCGAGTGGAGGGGGTTCTTCCATAAAGACCACAGATCTTCTCCACCCACTCGTCAAACACCCGCTCGTGCCCTTCGATGCGCATACATACAGCCTGACAGGTGGCTATAGCGTCTTGATCATGACTCAACTGGCTGCACAATGCCAGAATGTGAAGCAGCACCGGGTCGTCAATCAACTCCACCCCCTCGCTGGGCTCGATGTGGCCAGTCAGGTCATCGTCGACCGCCGCCGATCCGGAAGCCGCGGTGAGGTCCGCGTCCGCTGGGTCCCCAATGTCCGGTATCAGAGACACCAATTCTCTCTCTCTCAAGGTTTTAAGCTGTTCGACGACATCAGCATATTCCTGTGCATATCTCTTCTTTCGAACACCTTCTTTTGGTCTGTTGAGGGCGGAGGCCAAAAAGTCTAGAATGCTGTCGCCCTCGTATTCGAGCTCCAGACGCGCCATCTCCTGTAGTTCTCCGGTTGTCCATCGGCCTTTACGGGTTCTATCCTCCACTTCTGATTCCAGGTCGGCGTTGTAATCGTCGGGGTGGGCTAAGCGCATATGCTGGCGCATGGACCGGTATGAGGCGTACTCATTCTTGCACACTGGACAGGTTCCCTCGTCTCCTGTCACAGGGCCCCGACAAAATCTTCTCTGATGGTCGCGTAGGTTCCTTTCAAGCGCGTACGATTTACCGCAGACACAAGGAAAAGGCATTGCAACTGTTGCCAGACGGTATAAAAACGAAATAACTCGCCTCGACAAAAAACTTACAAAAAGTCAAAAAACACAGCAGCACTTATCGTGTCCAAAACACAAAACTCTCTGAAAGCTATTCAAAAACAGCGACGTGGATTGAAGCGGGCCCATTTACGAGTCTTCCGACCCTGCGGGCCTCAACGGTGCATACTTGTCCTCATACGCAAGGATCCAAACATCCAAGAGGATCCAGTGACCCGTGTGTGAAAAAGGCAGCTCTTGAAATAAAAGCGGAGAGGTGTCTGACATCATTAGCGTAGAAAACCACGGCGTATAGCGGCGGTGCCCGAAACCTCCGCCATTTTGCAACTTTTCGAAAATTTTCTAAGTCCGGTATAAATACCCGACTCCTTCACCATTTTGCAATTTTCTCAAAATTTTTCTAAGTCCCTCCTCAGCCGAAAATTCTTAGCGATTTACTTGCCTCCGATATAAAGTTGGGGCGGTCCAGGGTGTTGAATAGGGGAAAATTCTATTAAATCCAGTTGCCAAATTTTTCTCAGATCGTCGAGGGGCGGATAAATAGGTGGAAACCAGCATCGGCAAGCATCAATCTCGTAGTAAATCACGATGTATCAATCTCATAGTAAATCACGATGTGTAGCGGCGCCACCCGAAATCTCCACCATTTTGCAACTTTTCGAAAATTTTCTAAGTCCAGTATAAATACCCGACTCCTTCGCCATTTTGCAATTTTCTCGAAAATTTTCTAAGTCCAGTATAGATACCTGACTCCTTCGCCATTTTGCCATTTTCTCGAAATTTTTCTAAGTCCCTCTTCGGCCGAAAATTTTTAGCGATTTACTTGCCTCCGATATAAAGTTGGGGCAGTCCAGGGTGTTGAATTAGGGGAAATTCTATTAAATCCAGTTGCCGAATTTGCCTCAGATCGTCGAGGGGCGGATAAATAGGAGGAAACCAGGATGGCGCCCCCCCCAGCGTTGATGTCTCAATTTGGGATGGTTACGTGCTTGCCAGATCGTTGAAGTCTCCGGATGCTGAATTGGCGTGTCGGAAAAGCTCCTCTATTTTACTTAGCAATAGAGTCGGGAATTGGTTGAAAGCTCCCCTAGTGTGAAAGCTCATCCATCGCGAGGGTGAAAAAGCTCGGATGAGCTTGAGCTTTTAAAGCTCGACTTCCATCAGCTCGCCAAAGCTTTGGGAGCTTTGGGGGACAAAAGCTCACCTGCAATGCCTGTCTTGTGTTAGGGCCCCTGGATGGACGATAGGTGTTCATCTCGCATTTTCGACACTTAGCTGCAGGAAATCCATGACGTAGCTAAGATGGTGAAAGACGTTGAAGGATGACGTGGTTACCTGTTTACGTCATCATATTGGAGCGTCGATGTAAGGGCATAGGAAACACTCTAAACCCGATGCATGCGTCAACTACGCCACTGGGTTGGTAAACTGGCGTGATTTTCCACTGGCAGCAAAAAACGAAATAAACGCGTTTTTATACGATGTTGAACTGAGGACTGATAAGATTCACGTTAGAATATATGCGAAATGAAATCGATAATTCGTGAAACAAAGGAAATAAATCACAATCAACTCGCCATAATTTTTGAACGCGATGGCCGATTTGCACAATTATTTCACTATTATGATCCTCGCGTTTAGCACTTTACGTTGAGACGTTAAGAGAGTCATAGTTACTCCCGCCGTTTACCCGCGCTTTTTTGAATTTCTTCACGTTGACATTCAGAGCACTGGGCAGAAATCACATTGCGTCAACACCCGCTGGGGCCATCGCAATGCTTTGTTTTAATTAGACAGTCGGATTCTCCCAGTCCGTGCCAGTTCTGAGTTGATTGTTAGATGACGGCCGCAGAGATTACCCAGAGCACCCTTGCGAGCACTCACGGGGTCTCGAAGCTTGACGATTCCGCGGGAGGCCAAGACGCGGGACCGAGCTCGGATCAAACGTAACGCAAGCGAAACGCATCACCTCGCCCAGGCCCGGTACGTTAGCCGTGACCCACTTCCCCAACAAGCCCGACACGCCACAATCCTCAGAGCCAATCCTTATCCCGAAGTTACGGATCTAATTTGCCGACTTCCCTTACCTACATTATTCTATCGACTAGAGGCTCTTTACCTTGGAGACCAGCTGCGGATATGGGTACGAGCCGGCGCGACGCCTACACGTGGCCCTCTCCCGGATTTTCAAGGTCCGAGGAGAAGATCCGGACACCGCCGCAAATGCGGTGCTCTTCGCGTTCCAAACCATATCTCCCTGCTAGAGGATTCCATGGAACTCGAACGCTTATGCAGAAAAGAAAACTCTTCCCGGATCTCTCGACGGCGTCTCCGGGTCCTTTTGGGTTGCCCCGACGAACTCTCTTACGAGGGCCCGGTTTAATTTCGGTTCCGCTGCCGGGTTCCGGAATAGGAACCGGATTCCCTTTCGCCCGACGGGCGTG
>NC_059508.1:31074733-31079733 GCF_914767665.1 Harmonia axyridis
AATGTTCCGATACAAAATTTGAACCAAGATAGATACAGATATGATTCCTTCTTAAATATACGTTGATTATCGAACAGAATATGGTAAATATTTTGCGATGACCGAGGATTTCATGAATTTTTTTTTTTTTTCGAAAAAATTTTCTATTATCGGAATTTCCTCAAATTTCATTTGGTTGCCTCCTAATGCTTATTAAAAATGATAACCAACAATCAGAATCATTATTTATCATTTATTTCAATTTTTATAATGAAAAACGTTCACGTCCTTTCGCGCCTCTCGATCGTCGTTTACGTGATGCATCGGTCAGCCCTAGTTTACGTGGTGCATCGGTAAGATCGAGTTCACGTTCTGCATCGGTCTGCCCGAGTTTACGTGGTGCATCGGTAAGATCGAGATTACGTGGTGCATCGGTAAGATCGAGTTCACGTTCTGCATCGGTCTGCCTGAGTTTACGTGGTGCATCGGTATGATCGAGTTTACGTTCTGCATCGGTGTGATCTAGTTTACGTTGTGCATCGGTAAGATCGAGATTACGTGAAGCATCGGTATGATCGAGTTTACGTTCTGCATCGGTCTGGACTCTGAGATATATTTTCGACGTGAAAATGTTCCGATACAACTTTTGAACCAGGATAGTTAGAGAGATGATTTTTTCTGGGATGTACGTTGATTGGGGAATGGATTGTGGAAAATAACTTGCCATGACCGAGGTGTTCTCGAATTTTTTTTTTTTTTCGAAAAATATTTTCTGATTTTGGATTTCACTCAAATTTGATTTCGTTGCCTTCTAATGTGTTCTAAAAGAGTAAATCAGTAATCAGAATCGAAAAATATTTTTCGGATTTTTTTTTTTTTGAAAAAAAATTTTCTGATTTTGGAATTTCCTCAAATTTGATTTGGTTGCCTTCTAATGTGTTTTTAAAGCGTAAATCAGTAATCAGAATCAATATTCATTGTCGACTTTAATTTTTATAAGGAAAAATGTTCACGTCCTTAAACGCCTCCCCATCATTAGCCCGAGTCCAAGTCGATGTCAGTCCCGAGCGGACGGTGTCAGATACTACCTATCGCCCCGGTCTGGACTTGGCGAGGTATTTCGACGTGAAATGTTCCGATACAACTTTTGAACCAGGATAGTTAGAGAGATGATTTCTTCTATGTTGTACGTTGATTGTGGAATGGATTGTGGGAAATAACTTGCCATGACCCAGGTGTTCTTGAATTTTTTTTTTTTTCGAAAAAAATTTTCTGATCTTGAAATTTCCTCAAATCTGATTGCGTTGCCTTCTAATGTGTACTAAAAGAGTAAATCAGTAATCAGAATCAATATTCATTGTCGACTTTAATTTTTATAAGGAAAAATGTTCACGTCCTTAAACGCCTCTCCATCGTTACCCCGACTCCAAGACGATGTTAGACCGGAGCGGACGGTGTCAAATGCGACCGATCTCCCCGGTCTGGACTTAGCGAGATATTCCGACGTGAAATGTTCCGATACAAAAATTTAACTGTGATAGTTAGAGAGATGGTTCCTTTTGTGATGTACGTTGATTGTGTAATAGAATATGGAAATAAACTTGAGATGACCGAGGTCTTCTGGGATTTTTTTTTTTTTTCGAAAAATATTTTTCGATTTCGGAAATCCCTCAAATTTCATTGAGATATGTCCTAATGTGTTCTTAAAACTTAAATCAACAATCAGAATTAATATCCAAAAGTTATTTCATTTTTTATAAGGAAAAACGTTCACGTCCTTTCCGCTCCCAAAAAGTGAGATATCATAGAAAATATCGCTATATTTGTTGTTTACGGCCATACCACGCTGAAATTGCCAGTTCTCGTCAGAACACTGAAGCCAAGCAGCGTCGGGCGCGGTTAGTACTTGGATGGGTGACCGCTTGGGAACACCGCGTGCTGTAAGCTTTTTTTTTACGTTCTGCATCGGTCTGCCGAGATAACGTGGTGCATCGGTATGATCGAGTTTACGTTCTGCATCGGTAAGATCGAGATTACGTGATGCATCGGTAAGATTGAGATTACGTGGTGCATCGGTAAGATCGAGTTTACGTGGTGCATCGGTAAGATCCAATTCACGTTCTGCATCGGTAAGATCCAGTTCACGTGGTGCATCGGTAAGATCGAGATTACGTGGTGCATCGGTAAGATCGAGTTTACGTGGTGCATCGGTAAGATCCAATTCACGTTCTGCATCGGTAAGATCCAGTTCACGTGGTGCATCGGTAAGATTGAGATTACGTGGTGCATCGGTAAGATCGAGTTTACGTGGTGCATCGGTAAGATCCAATTCACGTTCTGCATCGGTAAGATCCAGTTCACGTGGTGCATCGGTAAGATTGAGATTACGTGGTGCATCGGTAAGATCGAGTTTACGTGGTGCATCGGTAAGATCCAATTCACGTTCTGCATCGGTAAGATCCAGTTCACGTGGTGCATCGGTAAGATCGAGATTACGTGGTGCATCGGTAAGATCGAGTTTACGTGGTGCATCGGTAAGATCCAATTCACGTTCTGCATCGGTAAGATCCAGTTCACGTGGTGCATCGGTAAGATCGAGATTACGTGGTGCATCGGTAAGATCCAGTTCACGTGGTGCATCGGTAAGATGGAGATTACGTGGTGCATCGGTAAGATCGAGATTACGTGGTGCATCGGTAAGATCTACTTTACGTTCTGCATCGGTCTGCCCTTGTTTACGTGGTGCATCGGTAAGATCGAGATTACGTGAAGCATCGGTATGATCGAGTTTACGTTCTGCATCGGTCTGCCCGATATTACGTGGTGCATCGGTCTGCCCTAGTTTACGTGGTGCATCGGTTTGGACTTAGAGATATATTTTCGACGTGAAAATGTTCCGATACAACTTTTGAACCAGGATAGTTAGAGAGATGATTTTTTCTGGGATGTACGTGGATCGGGGAATGGATTGTGGGAAATAACTTGCCATGACCGAGGTGTCCTCGAATTTTTTTTTTTTTCGAAAAAAATTTTCTGATTGTGGAATTTTCTCAAATTTGATTTGGTTGCCTCCTAATGTGTTCTAAAAGAGTAAATCAGTAATCGGAATCGAAAAATATTTTTCGGATTTTTTTTTTTTTCGAAAAAAATTTTCTGATCGTGGAATTTCCTCAAATTCGATTTGGTTGCCTTCTAATGTGTTTTTAAAGCGTAAATCAGTAATCAGAATCAATATTCATTGTCGACTTTAATTTTTATAAGGAAAAATGTTCACGTCCTTAAACGCCTCCCCATCATCAGCCCGAGTCCAAGTCGATGTCAGTCCCGAGCGGACGGTGTCAGATACTACCTATCGCCGAGGTCTGGACTTGGCGAGATATTACGACGTGAAATGTTCCGATACAACTTTTGAACCAGGATAGTTAGAGAGATGATTTCTTCTATGTTGTACGTTGATTGTGGAATGAAATACGGAAAATAACTCGCCATGACCGAGGTGATTACGATTTTTTTTTTTTTTCGAAAAAAATTTTCTGATCGTGGAATTTTCTCAAATTTGATTTGGTTGCCTCCTTATATGTTCTAGTAGCGATAATCAACAATCAGAATCAAAATCCATGGTCGGGTTTGATTTTTATAAGGAAAAATGTTCACGTCCTTTTTTACAACCCCGACTCATTGACGATGTTAGAACCGAGCCGGCGGTGTCAGATACGACCGATCGCCCCGGTCCCGATCGTCATTTACGTTGTGCATCGGTCTGCCCGAGATTACGTGGTGCATCGGTATGATCGAGTTTACGTGGTGCATCGGTAAGATCCAATTCACGTTCTGCATCGGTAAGATCCAATTCACGTTCTGCATCGGTAAGATCCAGTTCACGTGGTGCATCGGTAAGATGGAGATTACGTGGTGCATCGGTAAGATCGAGATTACGTGGTGCATCGGTAAGATCTACTTTACGTTCTGCATCGGTCTGCCCTTGTTTACGTGGTGCATCGGTAAGATCGAGATTACGTGAAGCATCGGTATGATCGAGTTTACGTTCTGCATCGGTCTGCCCGATATTACGTGGTGCATCGGTCTGCCCTAGTTTACGTGGTGCATCGGTTTGGACTTAGAGATATATTTTCGACGTGAAAATGTTCCGATACAACTTTTGAACCAGGATAGTTAGAGAGATGATTTTTTCTGGGATGTACGTGGATCGGGGAATGGATTGTGGGAAATAACTTGCCATGACCGAGGTGTCCTCGAATTTTTTTTTTTTTCGAAAAAAATTTTCTGATTGTGGAATTTTCTCAAATTTGATTTGGTTGCCTCCTAATGTGTTCTAAAAGAGTAAATCAGTAATCGGAATCGAAAAATATTTTTCGGATTTTTTTTTTTTTCGAAAAAAATTTTCTGATCGTGGAATTTCCTCAAATTCGATTTGGTTGCCTTCTAATGTGTTTTTAAAGCGTAAATCAGTAATCAGAATCAATATTCATTGTCGACTTTAATTTTTATAAGGAAAAATGTTCACGTCCTTAAACGCCTCCCCATCATCAGCCCGAGTCCAAGTCGATGTCAGTCCCGAGCGGACGGTGTCAGATACTACCTATCGCCGAGGTCTGGACTTGGCGAGATATTACGACGTGAAATGTTCCGATACAACTTTTGAACCAGGATAGTTAGAGAGATGATTTCTTCTATGTTGTACGTTGATTGTGGAATGAAATACGGAAAATAACTCGCCATGACCGAGGTGATTACGATTTTTTTTTTTTTTCGAAAAAAATTTTCTGATCGTGGAATTTTCTCAAATTTGATTTGGTTGCCTCCTTATATGTTCTAGTAGCGATAATCAACAATCAGAATCAAAATCCATGGTCGGGTTTGATTTTTATAAGGAAAAATGTTCACGTCCTTTTTTACAACCCCGACTCATTGACGATGTTAGAACCGAGCCGGCGGTGTCAGATACGACCGATCGCCCCGGTCCCGATCGTCATTTACGTTGTGCATCGGTCTGCCCGAGA
>NC_059508.1:31084733-31087233 GCF_914767665.1 Harmonia axyridis
AGAATAGGTTGAGGTCGTTTCGACCCCAATGCCTCTAATCATTCGCTTTACCGGATGAGACTCGTATGCAACGAGCGCCAGCTATCCTGAGGGAAACTTCGGAGGGAACCAGCTACTAGATGGTTCGATTAGTCTTTCGCCCCTATACCCAGTTCCGACGATCGATTTGCACGTCAGAATCGCTACGGACCTCCATCAGGGTTTCCCCTGACTTCGTCCTGACCAGGCATAGTTCACCATCTTTCGGGTCCCAGCGTGTACGCTCTTGGTGCGCCTCCTCTCGCAATGAGAATGAGGCGCCCCGGGAATGCGGGTCAGTCATGGAGACCGACCATCTTCCCTTAGTTCACATAAAGTGAACCGTTACTTTCATTGCGCCTTTAGGTTTAGTGATTCCCAATGACTCGCGCACACGCTAGACTCCTTGGTCCGTGTTTCAAGACGGGTCCTGAAAGTACCCAAAGCAATAGCGTCGCTGATCGGCGTTTCAAGAGGTCTGTCCAAGAACACCGCGGCGAACAGTCGCAAACGGACGGAATCGGCACTAGGTCCGATCGCCATCACAATTCACATACTTGCCACGGGCCGGACGCGAACTAAGTCGCGGCCTCCCGCCATCAGTAAACCGTCGAGCGAGCTGTTCGGAAACCCAGTGTCCGTAAACATCGGAAAATCCGAGCTCACGGGCTACACTCGAGACCGTAGAACAGCACCCAACGGATCGCGACGACCTACTAGGGGAGAAGTGCACGCGTCCGAAGCCGGAGATGAACCGAAGGGAACAGCCAACGCGAACGTCGCCGTTTCCACAGTCAGTAAATCCCAACAACAGGCGCGAATGAATCTCCCCATTCGACCTTTCGGGTTTCTCAGGTTTACCCCTGAACGGTTTCACGTACTCTTGAACTCTCTCTTCAAAGTTCTTTTCAACTTTCCCTCACGGTACTTGTTCGCTATCGGTCTCGTGGTTATATTTAGCCTTAGATGGAGTTTACCACCCACTTAGGGCTGCACTCTCAAGCAACCCGACTCTAAGAAGAGATCCTCTAGCAAGCCGCAGCGGTCGCTACGGGCCTGGCACCCTCTATGGGCGATGGCCCCATTCAAGATGGACTTGAACGCGCCGCGAACTCGCCAGATAATGGATCCTTCCAAACACCACATCTCCCGGCGACCGGTTACGATCGCGGGATTCAGTGCTGGGCTAATCCCTGTTCGCTCGCCGCTACTAAGGGAATCCTAGTTAGTTTCTTTTCCTCCGCTTAATAATATGCTTAAATTCAGCGGGTAGTCTCACCTGTCCTGAGGTCGTATGTTCAAATCATCGAAACGTTCCGAAACTAACCTTTGGCGGCTCATAAAATCACGTACCTTACGCGAGGGAGTTAGCCTACTCAAAGGCGTCTATTATCTCCTGCTCCGTATGGCGGATCATGCGAATCCAAGCAAAGTGCTTCGGTGTTTCGGGGGTGCGCTCATGAAAGCTCATCCGCAACGCGCGACAACTGGCACATTAAAGCGATCGGACGTCGTTCAGATTTCTCGGACACGACGATCGCATGTCTACAGTCATGGGCGCAGATCGAGCAATACCACGACACCACAATATATGCTTTCGCAATTCAAGACGGCGCGTTACGAAAACAACTCCTCATCATTCCAACACACGAGGCGTCGAAACGACAGAACGTTGATCGTCACGCGGCAAACCGTCCAACTCGCCCAAATGACCTTCGGTACAGGATCAACGTTAGACGACCTTTACGTCGTCACTTCGTCAAGCCATAACGTCTGGCCGGGCAGTCTTTGTAATGGAACCGACCCTCAGTCAGGAGTGGTCCGAGGACAGTGTCCGAGGACCGCAATGTGCGTTCGAAATGTCGATGTTCATGTGTCCTGCAGTTCGCATGTTGACGCGCAATTAGCTGCGTTCTTCATCGACCCACGAGCCAAGTGATCCACCGTTCAGGGTAATCTTTTATGTTCGATTTCTCGGTACTAGTCGCAATGGACTTTCCCTCGAAATACGAGACGCCAACTGCGAACCTCCTCGAGAATGACATTCCAATGACTGAGACGACCCACTGAAGGGTCAATACGTCAGTCGATCGGCGCAAAATCTTCGGTTCAACTAGTTTGCGTACTAATCTAGTGACAATTATCGTAAAAAATTCGGACGGAGACAAACGTCGCAGACAATCCCGAAAGAGCATAAAAACGCTAATGTAACGGGCGTCGCACAACGTCGACGTCTTCGTCCCTGGAATAGATCGTCCTACCGAAGTCCGTAGACAACGGTAACGACTGATCGATTTCGGGCGAGAATCTTTAAAACCTGCAGCCGGCTCCTCGTTCCGTGCCAAACACGAAACTTCGCCCAGCCACGAACGCGGCAATCCAAGCGCTTCGAATCCTTATTCCGAGCACATCACGAGACTTCGCCCAACTACGAACGTCAGCATAAGCAGCCGGCTCCTCGTTCCATCAAGGAACTTCGCCC
>NC_059508.1:31089733-31102233 GCF_914767665.1 Harmonia axyridis
TGTACTGAGACATGCATGGCTTAATCTTTGAGACAAGCATATGACTACTGGCAGGATCAACCAGGGAACTGCGTGCTTATACGATCGGTCCACGAGATTGCCGGTATGGCCAAACCCGTTCGCCTCTCGTCATGTGGCACTAGCCATGTCGATTGACTTCGACTAGCGCCGCACATCAGTAAGTGCAAGTCCTCGACGAAACGACGTAACAGCCCCCAGTCAGCATGAGACTCAAGCTATATATACATCATCATCATCTCGGACAAAACACCGATCAAAAATGAGAAAGTTTCTAGAAACAATCCCTCGCCAAGGCGTCCATATATAATACGAACCCCCGGCTATCAACTAATTTCTTATACACATTCCATCTCGACCCTTCGCTATACATGTGAATATAACGACACGGTGATTCGAGATTCAACAATATTTGTCGCTCGGAACGAATTGAGTGGTTGCAAATTTTTTGTGAACATAACCCGCAACGGGCAGAGGATCACGATTTTAAGGTTGGTCGCTTAAAGGCCATTCGACTACAAAGAGACGAAGCGGACCGCGACCTCGCTGCATGAGGTTGACGAAAGCGACCCAAGATGCGAAAGCCGAAACCAACACACCTTGCCAGTACCCAAACGCCGAGGTCGGATTCGGGTCTACCACTTACCAACTGAATATCATCCTAAAAAGAACTCCAAACAGTCTAGGACAGGACCCATTCTCCACCCCTTCTATATATGTCAGGAGAACCCCGGATTCCCCTCCAGACACGATTTAGCAAACTTTTCCCGATCGATCCGACCCACCGAGGCCGTTTCGACCGTTCGCCGCGCCTACTAGAGCTGATTTCTTCGGACTCCGATCAGAAAATCCGCCGATGCATGTCGTTAACACCTAGTCCGCCTCGTCCGATCGATCGAGGCCGTTTCGACCGTTCGCCGCGCCTACTAGAGCTGATTTCTTCGGACTCCGATCAGAAAATCCGCCGATGCATGTCGTTAACACCTAGTCCGCCTCGTCCGATCGATCTAGGCCGTCTCGAACCACCCATCGCGCATCGAAAGTCGCATCTCTCGAACTCCGATCCGGAAATCGGCCGATGCATCACGTTAACTATTTCTTATATATCTAATATAATATACATGGAGACGGTAAGAATTCTTTTAATCGAAGATATACATATACTTCTCATCAATATCCAAAAGCTTATCGAAAAATAAATTACTCAACTTTTACGTGAAGAATCGTTCACCCAAACCTTATCCCCTATATATGTCAGGAGAACCCAAGGTTCCCCTCCAGACACGATTTAGCAAACTTTTCCCGATCGATCCGACCCACCGAGGCCGTCTCGACCGTCCGCTGCGCCTACTAGGGCCGATTTCTTCGGACTCCGATCAGAAAATATACCGATGCATGTCGTTAACACCTAGTCCGCCTCGTCCGATCTATCTAAACAGTCTCGACGCACCCAACACTCTTTCAAAGTCGGATTACTCGGACTCAATCTGAAAATGGACCGATGCATGACGTCAACACTTAGCCCGCCTCGTCTGATCTATCTAAGCCATCTCGACCCACCCAACACGCCTTCCAAGTCGGATCACTCGGACTTCGATCTGAAAATCTCCGGACTCATTTTTATGAATATCCCCAGTCAGTAAGAACGTTATTTCGCCAATATATACCAACAATAAACCATATTCCAATAGCTGAACCAAAAATATAATTCCCGATCCAAACGTTCTGCATCGCCCAACGCGACCACCTTCCCTATATATGTCAGGAGAGCACAGGGTTCCCCTCCAGACAACACTTACGCTCTATCCCCGACTCTCGGTCGATCGATAGGCCAGGTCAGCGGTGTCTGTTTCGGCCGAAGCTCGGACTTTGGTCAAAATGTTCCGATACAAAATTTGAACCAAGATAGATACAGATATGATTCCTTCTTAAATATACGTTGATTATCGAACAGAATATGGTAAATATTTTGCGATGACCGAGGATTTCATGAATTTTTTTTTTTTTTCGAAAAAATTTTCTATTATCGGAATTTCCTCAAATTTCATTTGGTTGCCTCCTAATGCTTATTAAAAATGATAACCAACAATCAGAATCATTATTTATCATTTATTTCAATTTTTATAATGAAAAACGTTCACGTCCTTTCGCGCCTCTCGATCGTCGTTTACGTGATGCATCGGTCAGCCCTAGTTTACGTGGTGCATCGGTAAGATCGAGTTCACGTTCTGCATCGGTCTGCCCGAGTTTACGTGGTGCATCGGTAAGATCGAGATTACGTGGTGCATCGGTAAGATCGAGTTCACGTTCTGCATCGGTCTGCCTGAGTTTACGTGGTGCATCGGTATGATCGAGTTTACGTTCTGCATCGGTGTGATCTAGTTTACGTTGTGCATCGGTAAGATCGAGATTACGTGAAGCATCGGTATGATCGAGTTTACGTTCTGCATCGGTCTGGACTCTGAGATATATTTTCGACGTGAAAATGTTCCGATACAACTTTTGAACCAGGATAGTTAGAGAGATGATTTTTTCTGGGATGTACGTTGATTGGGGAATGGATTGTGGAAAATAACTTGCCATGACCGAGGTGTTCTCGAATTTTTTTTTTTTTTCGAAAAATATTTTCTGATTTTGGATTTCACTCAAATTTGATTTCGTTGCCTTCTAATGTGTTCTAAAAGAGTAAATCAGTAATCAGAATCGAAAAATATTTTTCGGATTTTTTTTTTTTTGAAAAAAAATTTTCTGATTTTGGAATTTCCTCAAATTTGATTTGGTTGCCTTCTAATGTGTTTTTAAAGCGTAAATCAGTAATCAGAATCAATATTCATTGTCGACTTTAATTTTTATAAGGAAAAATGTTCACGTCCTTAAACGCCTCCCCATCATTAGCCCGAGTCCAAGTCGATGTCAGTCCCGAGCGGACGGTGTCAGATACTACCTATCGCCCCGGTCTGGACTTGGCGAGGTATTTCGACGTGAAATGTTCCGATACAACTTTTGAACCAGGATAGTTAGAGAGATGATTTCTTCTATGTTGTACGTTGATTGTGGAATGGATTGTGGGAAATAACTTGCCATGACCCAGGTGTTCTTGAATTTTTTTTTTTTTCGAAAAAAATTTTCTGATCTTGAAATTTCCTCAAATCTGATTGCGTTGCCTTCTAATGTGTACTAAAAGAGTAAATCAGTAATCAGAATCAATATTCATTGTCGACTTTAATTTTTATAAGGAAAAATGTTCACGTCCTTAAACGCCTCTCCATCGTTACCCCGACTCCAAGACGATGTTAGACCGGAGCGGACGGTGTCAAATGCGACCGATCTCCCCGGTCTGGACTTAGCGAGATATTCCGACGTGAAATGTTCCGATACAAAAATTTAACTGTGATAGTTAGAGAGATGGTTCCTTTTGTGATGTACGTTGATTGTGTAATAGAATATGGAAATAAACTTGAGATGACCGAGGTCTTCTGGGATTTTTTTTTTTTTTCGAAAAATATTTTTCGATTTCGGAAATCCCTCAAATTTCATTGAGATATGTCCTAATGTGTTCTTAAAACTTAAATCAACAATCAGAATTAATATCCAAAAGTTATTTCATTTTTTATAAGGAAAAACGTTCACGTCCTTTCCGCTCCCAAAAAGTGAGATATCATAGAAAATATCGCTATATTTGTTGTTTACGGCCATACCACGCTGAAATTGCCAGTTCTCGTCAGAACACTGAAGCCAAGCAGCGTCGGGCGCGGTTAGTACTTGGATGGGTGACCGCTTGGGAACACCGCGTGCTGTAAGCTTTTTTTTTACGTTCTGCATCGGTCTGCCGAGATAACGTGGTGCATCGGTATGATCGAGTTTACGTTCTGCATCGGTAAGATCGAGATTACGTGATGCATCGGTAAGATCGAGATTACGTGGTGCATCGGTAAGATCGAGTTTACGTGGTGCATCGGTAAGATCCAATTCACGTTCTGCATCGGTAAGATCCAGTTCACGTGGTGCATCGGTAAGATCGAGATTACGTGGTGCATCGGTAAGATCGAGTTTACGTGGTGCATCGGTAAGATCCAATTCACGTTCTGCATCGGTAAGATCCAGTTCACGTGGTGCATCGGTAAGATTGAGATTACGTGGTGCATCGGTAAGATCGAGTTTACGTGGTGCATCGGTAAGATCCAATTTACGTTCTGCATCGGTAAGATCCAGTTCACGTGGTGCATCGGTAAGATTGAGATTACGTGGTGCATCGGTAAGATCGAGTTTACGTGGTGCATCGGTAAGATCCAATTCACGTTCTGCATCGGTAAGATCCAGTTCACGTGGTGCATCGGTAAGATCGAGATTACGTGGTGCATCGGTAAGATCGAGTTTACGTGGTGCATCGGTAAGATCCAATTCACGTTCTGCATCGGTAAGATCCAGTTCACGTGGTGCATCGGTAAGATTGAGATTACGTGGTGCATCGGTAAGATCCAGTTCACGTGGTGCATCGGTAAGATGGAGATTACGTGGTGCATCGGTAAGATCGAGATTACGTGGTGCATCGGTAAGATCTACTTTACGTTCTGCATCGGTCTGCCCTTGTTTACGTGGTGCATCGGTAAGATCGAGATTACGTGAAGCATCGGTATGATCGAGTTTACGTTCTGCATCGGTCTGCCCGATATTACGTGGTGCATCGGTCTGCCCTAGTTTACGTGGTGCATCGGTTTGGACTTAGAGATATATTTTCGACGTGAAAATGTTCCGATACAACTTTTGAACCAGGATAGTTAGAGAGATGATTTTTTCTGGGATGTACGTGGATCGGGGAATGGATTGTGGGAAATAACTTGCCATGACCGAGGTGTCCTCGAATTTTTTTTTTTTTCGAAAAAAATTTTCTGATTGTGGAATTTTCTCAAATTTGATTTGGTTGCCTCCTAATGTGTTCTAAAAGAGTAAATCAGTAATCGGAATCGAAAAATATTTTTCGGATTTTTTTTTTTTTCGAAAAAAATTTTCTGATCGTGGAATTTCCTCAAATTCGATTTGGTTGCCTTCTAATGTGTTTTTAAAGCGTAAATCAGTAATCAGAATCAATATTCATTGTCGACTTTAATTTTTATAAGGAAAAATGTTCACGTCCTTAAACGCCTCCCCATCATCAGCCCGAGTCCAAGTCGATGTCAGTCCCGAGCGGACGGTGTCAGATACTACCTATCGCCGAGGTCTGGACTTGGCGAGATATTACGACGTGAAATGTTCCGATACAACTTTTGAACCAGGATAGTTAGAGAGATGATTTCTTCTATGTTGTACGTTGATTGTGGAATGAAATACGGAAAATAACTCGCCATGACCGAGGTGATTACGATTTTTTTTTTTTTTCGAAAAAAATTTTCTGATCGTGGAATTTTCTCAAATTTGATTTGGTTGCCTCCTTATATGTTCTAGTAGCGATAATCAACAATCAGAATCAAAATCCATGGTCGGGTTTGATTTTTATAAGGAAAAATGTTCACGTCCTTTTTTACAACCCCGACTCATTGACGATGTTAGAACCGAGCCGGCGGTGTCAGATACGACCGATCGCCCCGGTCCCGATCGTCATTTACGTTGTGCATCGGTCTGCCCGAGATTACGTGGTGCATCGGTATGATCGAGTTTACGTGGTGCATCGGTAAGATCCAATTCACGTTCTGCATCGGTAAGATCCAATTCACGTTCTGCATCGGTAAGATCCAGTTCACGTGGTGCATCGGTAAGATGGAGATTACGTGGTGCATCGGTAAGATCGAGATTACGTGGTGCATCGGTAAGATCTACTTTACGTTCTGCATCGGTCTGCCCTTGTTTACGTGGTGCATCGGTAAGATCGAGATTACGTGAAGCATCGGTATGATCGAGTTTACGTTCTGCATCGGTCTGCCCGATATTACGTGGTGCATCGGTCTGCCCTAGTTTACGTGGTGCATCGGTTTGGACTTAGAGATATATTTTCGACGTGAAAATGTTCCGATACAACTTTTGAACCAGGATAGTTAGAGAGATGATTTTTTCTGGGATGTACGTGGATCGGGGAATGGATTGTGGGAAATAACTTGCCATGACCGAGGTGTCCTCGAATTTTTTTTTTTTTCGAAAAAAATTTTCTGATTGTGGAATTTTCTCAAATTTGATTTGGTTGCCTCCTAATGTGTTCTAAAAGAGTAAATCAGTAATCGGAATCGAAAAATATTTTTCGGATTTTTTTTTTTTCGAAAAAAATTTTCTGATCGTGGAATTTCCTCAAATTCGATTTGGTTGCCTTCTAATGTGTTTTTAAAGCGTAAATCAGTAATCAGAATCAATATTCATTGTCGACTTTAATTTTTATAAGGAAAAATGTTCACGTCCTTAAACGCCTCCCCATCATCAGCCCGAGTCCAAGTCGATGTCAGTCCCGAGCGGACGGTGTCAGATACTACCTATCGCCGAGGTCTGGACTTGGCGAGATATTACGACGTGAAATGTTCCGATACAACTTTTGAACCAGGATAGTTAGAGAGATGATTTCTTCTATGTTGTACGTTGATTGTGGAATGAAATACGGAAAATAACTCGCCATGACCGAGGTGATTACGATTTTTTTTTTTTTTCGAAAAAAATTTTCTGATCGTGGAATTTTCTCAAATTTGATTTGGTTGCCTCCTTATATGTTCTAGTAGCGATAATCAACAATCAGAATCAAAATCCATGGTCGGGTTTGATTTTTATAAGGAAAAATGTTCACGTCCTTTTTTACAACCCCGACTCATTGACGATGTTAGAACCGAGCCGGCGGTGTCAGATACGACCGATCGCCCCGGTCCCGATCGTCATTTACGTTGTGCATCGGTCTGCCCGAGATTACGTGGTGCATCGGTATGATCGAGTTTACGTGGTGCATCGGTATGATCCAATTCACGTTCTGCATCGGTAAGATCCAATTCACGTTCTGCATCGGTAAGATCCAGTTCACGTGGTGCATCGGTAAGATGGAGATTACGTGGTGCATCGGTAAGATCGAGATTACGTGGTGCATCGGTAAGATCTACTTTACGTTCTGCATCGGTCTGCCCTTGTTTACGTGGTGCATCGGTAAGATCGAGATTACGTGAAGCATCGGTATGATCGAGTTTACGTTCTGCATCGGTCTGCCCGATATTACGTGGTGCATCGGTCTGCCCTAGTTTACGTGGTGCATCGGTTTGGACTTAGAGATATATTTTCGACGTGAAAATGTTCCGATACAACTTTTGAACCAGGATAGTTAGAGAGATGATTTTTTCTGGGATGTACGTGGATCGGGGAATGGATTGTGGGAAATAACTTGCCATGACCGAGGTGTCCTCGAATTTTTTTTTTTTTCGAAAAAAATTTTCTGATTGTGGAATTTTCTCAAATTTGATTTGGTTGCCTCCTAATGTGTTCTAAAAGAGTAAATCAGTAATCGGAATCGAAAAATATTTTTCGGATTTTTTTTTTTTTCGAAAAAAATTTTCTGATCGTGGAATTTCCTCAAATTCGATTTGGTTGCCTTCTAATGTGTTTTTAAAGCGTAAATCAGTAATCAGAATCAATATTCATTGTCGACTTTAATTTTTATAAGGAAAAATGTTCACGTCCTTAAACGCCTCCCCATCATCAGCCCGAGTCCAAGTCGATGTCAGTCCCGAGCGGACGGTGTCAGATACTACCTATCGCCGAGGTCTGGACTTGGCGAGATATTACGACGTGAAATGTTCCGATACAACTTTTGAACCAGGATAGTTAGAGAGATGATTTCTTCTATGTTGTACGTTGATTGTGGAATGAAATACGTAAAATAACTCGCCATGACCGAGGTGATTACGATTTTTTTTTTTTTTCGAAAAAAATTTTCTGATCGTGGAATTTTCTCAAATTTGATTTGGTTGCCTCCTTATATGTTCTAGTAGCGATAATCAACAATCAGAATCAAAATCCATGGTCGGGTTTGATTTTTATAAGGAAAAATGTTCACGTCCTTTTTTACAACCCCGACTCATTGACGATGTTAGAACCGAGCCGGCGGTGTCAGATACGACCGATCGCCCCGGTCCCGATCGTCATTTACGTTGTGCATCGGTCTGCCCGAGATTACGTGGTGCATCGGTATGATCGAGTTTACGTGGTGCATCGGTAAGATCCAATTCACGTTCTGCATCGGTAAGATCCAATTCACGTTCTGCATCGGTAAGATCCAGTTCACGTGGTGCATCGGTAAGATGGAGATTACGTGGTGCATCGGTAAGATCGAGATTACGTGGTGCATCGGTAAGATCTACTTTACGTTCTGCATCGGTCTGCCCTTGTTTACGTGGTGCATCGGTAAGATCGAGATTACGTGAAGCATCGGTATGATCGAGTTTACGTTCTGCATCGGTAAGATCCAGTTCACGTGGTGCATCGGTAAGATTGAGATTACGTGGTGCATCGGTAAGATCTACTTTACGTTCTGCATCGGTCTGCCCTTGTTTACGTGGTGCATCGGTAAGATCGAGTTTACGTGGTGCATCGGTAAGATCCAATTCACGTTCTGCATCGGTAAGATCCAGTTCACGTGGTGCATCGGTAAGATTGAGATTACGTGGTGCATCGGTAAGATCCAGTTCACGTGGTGCATCGGTAAGATGGAGATTACGTGGTGCATCGGTAAGATCGAGATTACGTGGTGCATCGGTAAGATCTACTTTACGTTCTGCATCGGTCTGCCCTTGTTTACGTGGTGCATCGGTAAGATCGAGATTACGTGAAGCATCGGTATGATCGAGTTTACGTTCTGCATCGGTCTGCCCGATATTACGTGGTGCATCGGTCTGCCCTAGTTTACGTGGTGCATCGGTTTGGACTTAGAGATATATTTTCGACGTGAAAATGTTCCGATACAACTTTTGAACCAGGATAGTTAGAGAGATGATTTTTTCTGGGATGTACGTGGATCGGGGAATGGATTGTGGGAAATAACTTGCCATGACCGAGGTGTCCTCGAATTTTTTTTTTTTTCGAAAAAAATTTTCTGATTGTGGAATTTTCTCAAATTTGATTTGGTTGCCTCCTAATGTGTTCTAAAAGAGTAAATCAGTAATCGGAATCGAAAAATATTTTTCGGATTTTTTTTTTTTTCGAAAAAAATTTTCTGATCGTGGAATTTCCTCAAATTCGATTTGGTTGCCTTCTAATGTGTTTTTAAAGCGTAAATCAGTAATCAGAATCAATATTCATTGTCGACTTTAATTTTTATAAGGAAAAATGTTCACGTCCTTAAACGCCTCCCCATCATCAGCCCGAGTCCAAGTCGATGTCAGTCCCGAGCGGACGGTGTCAGATACTACCTATCGCCGAGGTCTGGACTTGGCGAGATATTACGACGTGAAATGTTCCGATACAACTTTTGAACCAGGATAGTTAGAGAGATGATTTCTTCTATGTTGTACGTTGATTGTGGAATGAAATACGGAAAATAACTCGCCATGACCGAGGTGATTACGATTTTTTTTTTTTTTCGAAAAAAATTTTCTGATCGTGGAATTTTCTCAAATTTGATTTGGTTGCCTCCTTATATGTTCTAGTAGCGATAATCAACAATCAGAATCAAAATCCATGGTCGGGTTTGATTTTTATAAGGAAAAATGTTCACGTCCTTTTTTACAACCCCGACTCATTGACGATGTTAGAACCGAGCCGGCGGTGTCAGATACGACCGATCGCCCCGGTCCCGATCGTCATTTACGTTGTGCATCGGTCTGCCCGAGATTACGTGGTGCATCGGTATGATCGAGTTTACGTGGTGCATCGGTAAGATCCAATTCACGTTCTGCATCGGTAAGATCCAATTCACGTTCTGCATCGGTAAGATCCAGTTCACGTGGTGCATCGGTAAGATGGAGATTACGTGGTGCATCGGTAAGATCGAGATTACGTGGTGCATCGGTAAGATCTACTTTACGTTCTGCATCGGTCTGCCCTTGTTTACGTGGTGCATCGGTAAGATCGAGATTACGTGAAGCATCGGTATGATCGAGTTTACGTTCTGCATCGGTCTGCCCGATATTACGTGGTGCATCGGTCTGCCCTAGTTTACGTGGTGCATCGGTTTGGACTTAGAGATATATTTTCGACGTGAAAATGTTCCGATACAACTTTTGAACCAGGATAGTTAGAGAGATGATTTTTTCTGGGATGTACGTGGATCGGGGAATGGATTGTGGGAAATAACTTGCCATGACCGAGGTGTCCTCGAATTTTTTTTTTTTTCGAAAAAAATTTTCTGATTGTGGAATTTTCTCAAATTTGATTTGGTTGCCTCCTAATGTGTTCTAAAAGAGTAAATCAGTAATCGGAATCGAAAAATATTTTTCGGATTTTTTTTTTTTTCGAAAAAAATTTTCTGATCGTGGAATTTCCTCAAATTCGATTTGGTTGCCTTCTAATGTGTTTTTAAAGCGTAAATCAGTAATCAGAATCAATATTCATTGTCGACTTTAATTTTTATAAGGAAAAATGTTCACGTCCTTAAACGCCTCCCCATCATCAGCCCGAGTCCAAGTCGATGTCAGTCCCGAGCGGACGGTGTCAGATACTACCTATCGCCGAGGTCTGGACTTGGCGAGATATTACGACGTGAAATGTTCCGATACAACTTTTGAACCAGGATAGTTAGAGAGATGATTTCTTCTATGTTGTACGTTGATTGTGGAATGAAATACGGAAAATAACTCGCCATGACCGAGGTGATTACGATTTTTTTTTTTTTTCGAAAAAAATTTTCTGATCGTGGAATTTTCTCAAATTTGATTTGGTTGCCTCCTTATATGTTCTAGTAGCGATAATCAACAATCAGAATCAAAATCCATGGTCGGGTTTGATTTTTATAAGGAAAAATGTTCACGTCCTTTTTTACAACCCCGACTCATTGACGATGTTAGAACCGAGCCGGCGGTGTCAGATACGACCGATCGCCCCGGTCCCGATCGTCATTTACGTTGTGCATCGGTCTGCCCGAGATTACGTGGTGCATCGGTCTGGACTTAGAGATATATTTTCGACGTGAAAATGTTCCGATACAACTTTTGAACTAGGATAGTTAGAGAGATGATTTTTTCTGGGATGTACGTTGATTGGGGAATGGATTGTGGGAAATAACTTGCCATGACCGAGGTGTTCTCGAATTTTTTTTTTTTTTTCGAAAAAAATTTTCTGATTGTGGAATTTTCTCAAATTTGATTTGGTTGCCTCCTAATGTGTTCTAATAGCGATAATCAACAATCAGAATCAAAATCCATGGTCGGGTTTGATTTTTATAAGGAATAATGTTCACGTCCTTTTTCGCCTATGTTCTTTTTCGACGTGAAAAGTTCCGATACAACTTTTGAACCAGGATAGTTAGAGAGATGATTTTTTCTGGGATGTATGTTGATTGACGTACGAAACTTGGAAAAAAAATAGAAAAGACCGAGGTACTCTAGAAAAAAAATTTATTGAAAATATTTTTTTGATTTCGGAATTAATTCGAAATTCATTCAGATGTCTTCTATCAATATCGCGAAAGAAAAATCAATAATCAGAATCGATATTCATCTAAGATTATTTCCTTTTGGATTGTGTTAACATTCGGTACGATCTTGTCTACGTGATGCATCGGTTTGTTTCTCGGCTCTTGTGAGCAAGTTGGACACTCGAGACGGCCTCCATCGATCGGATTAGGCGGGCTTTAATGTTAACGTGCTGCATCGGTGTGATCTTGTTTACGTCATGCATCGGTATAGCTTTAAATCGCGCCGTAAAGTCGTTCACGTCATGCATCGGTATCTTAAATCGCGCCGTAAAGTCGTTCACGTCATGCATCGGTATCTTAAATCGCGCCGTAAAGTCGTTCACGTCATGCATCGGTATCTTAAATCGAGCCGAAAAGTCGTTCACGTCATGCATCGGTGGCACAAAAAAAAGACGCCGATGCATGACGTGAGCCGACTTTTCGGCGCGATTTAAGATACCGATGCATGACGTGAACGACTTTACGGCGCGATTTAAGATACCGATGCATGACGTGAACCGACTTTTCGGCATGAAGTCAGCTAAAATTATCGTGTGCATCTTGGGTCGGTCCACGTACCGTAGATCAGAGAGGGACGACGTACATACATCGGATACATTTGTATCCAACAAGTTACGATCGTCGTCTGATCCAGCGGTAATCGGACCTACTCTCGTGAATTTATTTTGCCCCTTGAATAATTTTGTACCGATGCACGACGTGAAGTCGACTTTTCGGCATGGTTTAAGCTAAAATTATCGTGTGCATCTTGGGTAGGCCCACTTACTACAGATCAGAGAGGGACGACGTACATACATCGGATACATTCGTATCCAACAAGTTACAATCGTCGTCTGATCCAGCGGTAATCGGACCTACTCTCGTGAATTTATTTTGCCCCTTGAATAACTTTGTACCG
>NC_059508.1:31112233-31113965 GCF_914767665.1 Harmonia axyridis
TCTAAACAGTCTCGACGCACCCAACACTCTTTCAAAGTCGGATTACTCGGACTCAATCTGAAAATGGACCGATGCATGACGTCAACACTTAGCCCGCCTCGTCTGATCTATCTAAGCCATCTCGACCCACCCAACACGCCTTCCAAGTCGGATCACTCGAACTTCGATCTGAAAATCTCCGGACTCATTTTTATGAATATCCCCAGTCAGTAAGAACGTTATTTCGCCAATATATACCAACAATAAACCATATTCCAATAGCTGAACCAAAAATATAATTCCCGATCCAAACGTTCTGCATCGCCCAACGCGACCACCTTCCCTATATATGTCAGGAGAGCACAGGGTTCCCCTCCAGACAACACTTACGCTCTATCCCCGACTCTCGGTCGATCGATAGGCCAGGTCAGCGGTGTCTGTTTCGGCCGAAGCTCGGACTTTGGTCAAAATGTTCCGATACAAAATTTGAACCAAGATAGATACAGATATGATTCCTTCTTAAATATACGTTGATTATCGAACAGAATATGGTAAATATTTTGCGATGACCGAGGATTTCATGAATTTTTTTTTTTTTTCGAAAAAATTTTCTATTATCGGAATTTCCTCAAATTTCATTTGGTTGCCTCCTAATGCTTATTAAAAATGATAACCAACAATCAGAATCATTATTTATCATTTATTTCAATTTTTATAATGAAAAACGTTCACGTCCTTTCGCGCCTCTCGATCGTCGTTTACGTGATGCATCGGTCAGCCCTAGTTTACGTGGTGCATCGGTAAGATCGAGTTCACGTTCTGCATCGGTCTGCCCGAGTTTACGTGGTGCATCGGTAAGATCGAGATTACGTGGTGCATCGGTAAGATCGAGTTCACGTTCTGCATCGGTCTGCCTGAGTTTACGTGGTGCATCGGTATGATCGAGTTTACGTTCTGCATCGGTGTGATCTAGTTTACGTTGTGCATCGGTAAGATCGAGATTACGTGAAGCATCGGTATGATCGAGTTTACGTTCTGCATCGGTCTGGACTCTGAGATATATTTTCGACGTGAAAATGTTCCGATACAACTTTTGAACCAGGATAGTTAGAGAGATGATTTTTTCTGGGATGTACGTTGATTGGGGAATGGATTGTGGAAAATAACTTGCCATGACCGAGGTGTTCTCGAATTTTTTTTTTTTTTCGAAAAATATTTTCTGATTTTGGATTTCACTCAAATTTGATTTCGTTGCCTTCTAATGTGTTCTAAAAGAGTAAATCAGTAATCAGAATCGAAAAATATTTTTCGGATTTTTTTTTTTTTGAAAAAAAATTTTCTGATTTTGGAATTTCCTCAAATTTGATTTGGTTGCCTTCTAATGTGTTTTTAAAGCGTAAATCAGTAATCAGAATCAATATTCATTGTCGACTTTAATTTTTATAAGGAAAAATGTTCACGTCCTTAAACGCCTCCCCATCATTAGCCCGAGTCCAAGTCGATGTCAGTCCCGAGCGGACGGTGTCAGATACTACCTATCGCCCCGGTCTGGACTTGGCGAGGTATTTCGACGTGAAATGTTCCGATACAACTTTTGAACCAGGATAGTTAGAGAGATGATTTCTTCTATGTTGTACGTTGATTGTGGAATGGATTGTGGGAAATAACTTGCCATGACCCAGGTGTTCTTGAATTTTTTTTTTTTTCGAAAAAAATTTTCTGATCTTGAAATTTCCTCAAATCTGATTGCGTT
>NC_059508.1:31114165-31129165 GCF_914767665.1 Harmonia axyridis
GATGACGAGCGAACCCGCCACCTATTGGTTTTGATCTAATAAAAGCGCTCCTTCCGTTCCCGGTCGGAGCTCTATTTGCATGTATTAGCTCTAGAATTACCACAGTTATCCAAGTAAATGTGGGTACGATCTAAGGAACCATAACTGATTTAATGAGCCTTTCGCGGTTTCACCTTAATTTGGCTTGTACTGAGACATGCATGGCTTAATCTTTGAGACAAGCATATGACTACTGGCAGGATCAACCAGGGAACTGCGTGCTTATACGATCGGTCCACGAGATTGCCGGTATGGCCAAACCCGTTCGCCTCTCGTCATGTGGCACTAGCCATGTCGATTGACTTCGACTAGCGCCGCACATCAGTAAGTGCAAGTCCTCGACGAAACGACGTAACAGCCCCCAGTCAGCATGAGACTCAAGCTATATATACATCATCATCATCTCGGACAAAACACCGATCAAAAATGAGAAAGTTTCTAGAAACAATCCCTCGCCAAGGCGTCCATATATAATACGAACCCCCGGCTATCAACTAATTTCTTATACACATTCCATCTCGACCCTTCGCTATACATGTGAATATAACGACACGGTGATTCGAGATTCAACAATATTTGTCGCTCGGAACGAATTGAGTGGTTGCAAATTTTTTGTGAACATAACCCGCAACGGGCAGAGGATCACGATTTTAAGGTTGGTCGCTTAAAGGCCATTCGACTACAAAGAGACGAAGCGGACCGCGACCTCGCTGCATGAGGTTGACGAAAGCGACCCAAGATGCGAAAGCCGAAACCAACACACCTTGCCAGTACCCAAACGCCGAGGTCGGATTCGGGTCTACCACTTACCAACTGAATATCATCCTAAAAAGAACTCCAAACAGTCTAGGACAGGACCCATTCTCCACCCCTTCTATATATGTCAGGAGAACCCCGGATTCCCCTCCAGACACGATTTAGCAAACTTTTCCCGATCGATCCGACCCACCGAGGCCGTTTCGACCGTTCGCCGCGCCTACTAGAGCTGATTTCTTCGGACTCCGATCAGAAAATCCGCCGATGCATGTCGTTAACACCTAGTCCGCCTCGTCCGATCGATCGAGGCCGTTTCGACCGTTCGCCGCGCCTACTAGAGCTGATTTCTTCGGACTCCGATCAGAAAATCCGCCGATGCATGTCGTTAACACCTAGTCCGCCTCGTCCGATCGATCTAGGCCGTCTCGAACCACCCATCGCGCATCGAAAGTCGCATCTCTCGAACTCCGATCCGGAAATCGGCCGATGCATCACGTTAACTATTTCTTATATATCTAATATAATATACATGGAGACGGTAAGAATTCTTTTAATCGAAGATATACATATACTTCTCATCAATATCCAAAAGCTTATCGAAAAATAAATTACTCAACTTTTACGTGAAGAATCGTTCACCCAAACCTTATCCCCTATATATGTCAGGAGAACCCAAGGTTCCCCTCCAGACACGATTTAGCAAACTTTTCCCGATCGATCCGACCCACCGAGGCCGTCTCGACCGTCCGCTGCGCCTACTAGGGCCGATTTCTTCGGACTCCGATCAGAAAATATACCGATGCATGTCGTTAACACCTAGTCCGCCTCGTCCGATCTATCTAAACAGTCTCGACGCACCCAACACTCTTTCAAAGTCGGATTACTCGGACTCAATCTGAAAATGGACCGATGCATGACGTCAACACTTAGCCCGCCTCGTCTGATCTATCTAAGCCATCTCGACCCACCCAACACGCCTTCCAAGTCGGATCACTCGGACTTCGATCTGAAAATCTCCGGACTCATTTTTATGAATATCCCCAGTCAGTAAGAACGTTATTTCGCCAATATATACCAACAATAAACCATATTCCAATAGCTGAACCAAAAATATAATTCCCGATCCAAACGTTCTGCATCGCCCAACGCGACCACCTTCCCTATATATGTCAGGAGAGCACAGGGTTCCCCTCCAGACAACACTTACGCTCTATCCCCGACTCTCGGTCGATCGATAGGCCAGGTCAGCGGTGTCTGTTTCGGCCGAAGCTCGGACTTTGGTCAAAATGTTCCGATACAAAATTTGAACCAAGATAGATACAGATATGATTCCTTCTTAAATATACGTTGATTATCGAACAGAATATGGTAAATATTTTGCGATGACCGAGGATTTCATGAATTTTTTTTTTTTTTCGAAAAAATTTTCTATTATCGGAATTTCCTCAAATTTCATTTGGTTGCCTCCTAATGCTTATTAAAAATGATAATCAACAATCAGAATCATTATTTATCATTTATTTCAATTTTTATAATGAAAAACGTTCACGTCCTTTCGCGCCTCTCGATCGTCGTTTACGTGATGCATCGGTCAGCCCTAGTTTACGTGGTGCATCGGTAAGATCGAGTTCACGTTCTGCATCGGTCTGCCCGAGTTTACGTGGTGCATCGGTAAGATCGAGATTACGTGGTGCATCGGTAAGATCGAGTTCACGTTCTGCATCGGTCTGCCTGAGTTTACGTGGTGCATCGGTATGATCGAGTTTACGTTCTGCATCGGTGTGATCTAGTTTACGTTGTGCATCGGTAAGATCGAGATTACGTGAAGCATCGGTATGATCGAGTTTACGTTCTGCATCGGTCTGGACTCTGAGATATATTTTCGACGTGAAAATGTTCCGATACAACTTTTGAACCAGGATAGTTAGAGAGATGATTTTTTCTGGGATGTACGTTGATTGGGGAATGGATTGTGGAAAATAACTTGCCATGACCGAGGTGTTCTCGAATTTTTTTTTTTTTTCGAAAAATATTTTCTGATTTTGGATTTCACTCAAATTTGATTTCGTTGCCTTCTAATGTGTTCTAAAAGAGTAAATCAGTAATCAGAATCGAAAAATATTTTTCGGATTTTTTTTTTTTTGAAAAAAAATTTTCTGATTTTGGAATTTCCTCAAATTTGATTTGGTTGCCTTCTAATGTGTTTTTAAAGCGTAAATCAGTAATCAGAATCAATATTCATTGTCGACTTTAATTTTTATAAGGAAAAATGTTCACGTCCTTAAACGCCTCCCCATCATTAGCCCGAGTCCAAGTCGATGTCAGTCCCGAGCGGACGGTGTCAGATACTACCTATCGCCCCGGTCTGGACTTGGCGAGGTATTTCGACGTGAAATGTTCCGATACAACTTTTGAACCAGGATAGTTAGAGAGATGATTTCTTCTATGTTGTACGTTGATTGTGGAATGGATTGTGGGAAATAACTTGCCATGACCCAGGTGTTCTTGAATTTTTTTTTTTTTCGAAAAAAATTTTCTGATCTTGAAATTTCCTCAAATCTGATTGCGTTGCCTTCTAATGTGTACTAAAAGAGTAAATCAGTAATCAGAATCAATATTCATTGTCGACTTTAATTTTTATAAGGAAAAATGTTCACGTCCTTAAACGCCTCTCCATCGTTACCCCGACTCCAAGACGATGTTAGACCGGAGCGGACGGTGTCAGATGCGACCGATCTCCCCGGTCTGGACTTAGCGAGATATTCCGACGTGAAATGTTCCGATACAAAAATTTAACTGTGATAGTTAGAGAGATGGTTCCTTTTGTGATGTACGTTGATTGTGTAATAGAATATGGAAATAAACTTGAGATGACCGAGGTCTTCTGGGATTTTTTTTTTTTTTCGAAAAATATTTTTCGATTTCGGAAATCCCTCAAATTTCATTGAGATATGTCCTAATGTGTTCTTAAAACTTAAATCAACAATCAGAATTAATATCCAAAAGTTATTTCATTTTTTATAAGGAAAAACGTTCACGTCCTTTCCGCTCCCAAAAAGTGAGATATCATAGAAAATATCGCTATATTTGTTGTTTACGGCCATACCACGCTGAAATTGCCAGTTCTCGTCAGAACACTGAAGCCAAGCAGCGTCGGGCGCGGTTAGTACTTGGATGGGTGACCGCTTGGGAACACCGCGTGCTGTAAGCTTTTTTTTTACGTTCTGCATCGGTCTGCCGAGATAACGTGGTGCATCGGTAAGATCGAGTTTACGTTCTGCATCGGTGTGATCTAGTTTACGTTGTGCATCGGTAAGATCGAGATTACGTGAAGCATCGGTATGATCGAGTTTACGTTCTGCATCGGTCTGGACTCTGAGATATATTTTCGACGTGAAAATGTTCCGATACAACTTTTGAACCAGGATAGTTAGAGAGATGATTTTTTCTGGGATGTACGTTGATTGGGGAATGGATTGTGGAAAATAACTTGCCATGACCGAGGTGTTCTCGAATTTTTTTTTTTTTCGAAAAATATTTTCTGATTTTGGATTTCACTCAAATTTGATTTCGTTGCCTTCTAATGTGTTCTAAAAGAGTAAATCAGTAATCAGAATCGAAAAATATTTTTCGGATTTTTTTTTTTTTGAAAAAAAATTTTCTGATTTTGGAATTTCCTCAAATTTGATTTGGTTGCCTTCTAATGTGTTTTTAAAGCGTAAATCAGTAATCAGAATCAATATTCATTGTCGACTTTAATTTTTATAAGGAAAAATGTTCACGTCCTTAAACGCCTCCCCATCATTAGCCCGAGTCCAAGTCGATGTCAGTCCCGAGCGGACGGTGTCAGATACTACCTATCGCCCCGGTCTGGACTTGGCGAGGTATTTCGACGTGAAATGTTCCGATACAACTTTTGAACCAGGATAGTTAGAGAGATGATTTCTTCTATGTTGTACGTTGATTGTGGAATGGATTGTGGGAAATAACTTGCCATGACCCAGGTGTTCTTGAATTTTTTTTTTTTTCGAAAAAAATTTTCTGATCTTGAAATTTCCTCAAATCTGATTGCGTTGCCTTCTAATGTGTACTAAAAGAGTAAATCAGTAATCAGAATCAATATTCATTGTCGACTTTAATTTTTATAAGGAAAAATGTTCACGTCCTTAAACGCCTCTCCATCGTTACCCCGACTCCAAGACGATGTTAGACCGGAGCGGACGGTGTCAAATGCGACCGATCTCCCCGGTCTGGACTTAGCGAGATATTCCGACGTGAAATGTTCCGATACAAAAATTTAACTGTGATAGTTAGAGAGATGGTTCCTTTTGTGATGTACGTTGATTGTGTAATAGAATATGGAAATAAACTTGAGATGACCGAGGTCTTCTGGGATTTTTTTTTTTTTTCGAAAAATATTTTTCGATTTCGGAAATCCCTCAAATTTCATTGAGATATGTCCTAATGTGTTCTTAAAACTTAAATCAACAATCAGAATTAATATCCAAAAGTTATTTCATTTTTTATAAGGAAAAACGTTCACGTCCTTTCCGCTCCCAAAAAGTGAGATATCATAGAAAATATCGCTATATTTGTTGTTTACGGCCATACCACGCTGAAATTGCCAGTTCTCGTCAGAACACTGAGCTGAGAGGTTATACCCAAAATCGCTCCGTAGAGATAGTTGTGGAATTTGTGAACGTTAAAACTGACCTGTGAAAGTGACCGTTGTGTTAGACCAGACGGCGCCAAGCCGCATTCCAGAGCCAAGAATAGACTGAGTGAGTGACGAAATTTTACCTGCTCGGGTCCGAAAGGCCCTGAAACGGCCGAGTTTCGCGTGAAACCGACCGCTTTTGAATTCCTTTTTGAAAGGAATTTCAAAAATTTTATCAGAACTTTATTAAAATGATGGACGACCAGGAAATGAAACTCCCTTCAGATTCATCTGATAATGAAACTGACCCCCCGAGAGTCGCAAAAAAGAGAAGTCGAGTTGGAGATGTGGAAAACCCAAACTTCACGCATCCAACAACATCTATCAGGAAAAGGAAGGACAAAAAGACAATCCCTGTAGAAATCAAAAATAAATTTAACTACCTCAATCCAAATGAGGTAGAAGTCAATGCAGCAGTCAATGAAATTAGAAAAAATCAACGGAAACCCCCGCCAATAGTGGTCAACGGCGTTTTCAAAAAACACAATAAAACGGTGGCCGACATAACGAAAGTTATAAATGGCAAATTTTATATTAAATACAGTGCCATGAACTCCACCGTCTACACCGAGACGGTAGAAGACAGAAAGAAACTAGAAAAATATTTTGATGAAAACGACGTGAAATACCACACTTACACCCCAAGGGAAGAAAAAACCCATGCTTTTACGCTGAGGGGACTGGATTCTGATCCAGACCTGGAAGAGATTAAAACTGAACTCCAGGAACTAGGAATTCCGGTTGTGGAAATCCACAAACTAAAAGCAACGAAATCACCGGCGTACATGGTCGTCACCGGAAATACGATAACGCTCCGGAAAATACAGAAGGAAGTCCGCGTTATTAATTATACAGCCGTTCGGTGGAACAAGTACTACACAAAAAGGGAAGTAATCCAATGTCACAACTGCCAGATGTGGGGACATGCCACGGCCAACTGCCATAGGACCCCAAACTGCCTCAAGTGCGCGGAAAATCACGCGACTCGCGAGTGCCCAAAATCAATGAATACGCCGGCAAAGTGCGCGAACTGTTTCGGGAGTCACCCCGCAAACAGTACCGAGTGCGCGATTTACGTGAACATCTGCAACCGCAGGGCGAGGAACGCCAAAACCGCCGCCCCTGCCGCCCCCAAAGTTTACCGCGAAGCTCCAATCCCGGCCGTGAATGTCTGGGAAGAAAGGAGAAAGGCCCAAGAGGCCAAACAAAAACCGGTAAGTGGCATGGCCAACCCCCAAACCACCCCCAAAACCCCAACTTCCCCCCCAACAAACAAAACTCATGACACAAATAACACAAATAACTTCCAAAACGCGTTTTACGAGCTGAAAAGCGAGTTCAACAGACTTAATCAATACGTGGACATACGACAACTACTGACAGACGTCAAAAGACTCAACCAGCAGCTGCAAAATGCAAGCCCCGCCGAAAGAAAGTACGTCATACTGGAATTCTTCCTCAATTTAAATGACTAAGTCATTAAAAATCGCGACTTGGAACGCGAATGGAGTCTCCCAAAAATTCCTGGAGATCTCCAATTTTCTAAATTACAACCAAATAGACATACTGACTATCAACGAGACAAAACTGAAAAACAACCACAAATTTTTCATTAAAGGATACCAGACATATAGGCAAGACAGACAAGACAACTCTGGATTCGGTGGAATCGCTATACTAGTAAAGAATATTATCGCATCCACCATTTTGCCTACCATCAACTGCACAATAGAGAACGCTAGCGTCCAGATTGATGGCAACTTAATCATAACGGCGGTGTATAATAGCCCCAGTCGCAAATTCAGTACCAACTGTCTAAGATTCCTATTTTCTAGGAAAAATAAAGTAATAGTTCTAGGCGATCTAAATGCTAAACACGAAGAATGGAACTGCAACTGCAGAAACACCAATGGAAATCGTCTATTCAGTTTCCTTGAAGCTAATGATGACGTAATTTTGAACATCCCTAACGGACACACTCATTTTCCAGACAATGGAAAAGCTCCGAGTACTATCGATTTAATACTCACTAAGAATATTAACTTGAATAGTATCCCGGACGCGAGTTGTCAGTTAGGGTCCGATCATAATCCAGTGATCTTCTCGGTCAATTACAGCAGCGAAAGAAACCCAACAAAATTAGTGTACGACTATTCGAACGCTGATTGGGCAAAATTTCGTACAATATTAGATAGTAAAATAACTATCAACAATAAAATCGAAACTGCTTCCGACATCGAACGGGAAATTGAAAAGTTTACGAAGGCCCTCAAGTACGCCCGCGATAAAACAATTTCCAAAAAACCGAGAGCTGAAGTAGCAGAAAAACTACCAGCCCATATTATCGACTTGATCAAGTTCAGGAATAAAATCAGAAAAAGGTGGCAATCCCACCAAAGACAAGTCGATAAAACACTCTTAAACTCATACACCCGCGAAATCCGAAACCACATAAAAATTTTCCAGAACGAAAGATGGGAACAGAAAATCTCCAGGCTAAATTCTAATAACAAAGATCTCTGGAAAACAGTCAAATCCAGTATTCAAAAATTCTCCCAAGTTCCCATCTTGGTCCAAAATTCCGCGAATTACATCACCGATAAAGAAAAAGCGGACGTACTTGCGGAAAACTTCGAAACCGCTCACCACATATCCCAGACCGATAGTCCAGAACAAGCAGACATACGGAAAAGAGTGGAAGACTTTATAAATTCGAAGCGCTTCGTAAAGCCCGAAAATCATCTATTAACAAATCCATCGGAAATACGGGACGAAATTAAAAAGCTTCCACTAAACAAAGCGCCAGGAAAGGACGAAGTGGACAATAGACTGATCCGGAACCTATCCAGAAAGGCCATAGTTCAACTGAACTACATCATAAACGCTGTATTCAAATTTCAACACTGGCCTAGCTGTTGGAAAACAGCAGTAGTAACCCCTATCCCCAAAGCCGGGAAAGTCACAACTTCTCCCGGCAACTACCGTCCGATCAGTCTACTGTCTAACCTCAGCAAGCTGACCGAGAAAATCCTGTTAGGAAAAATAAAACATGTAATGAAAAACAATAAAATTCGCGATGACCATCAATTTGGCTTCAAGGAAAAACACAGCTCGACACAGCAAATCTGCCGAATCGTAGTCGACGTAATAAATAGTTTCAATAATAAAAACCACACGGTCATGCTCCTCCTCGACATCGAAAAGGCGTTCGACAAAGTTTGGATAGAGGGGCTGACCTACAAATTAATAAAACTTAAATTCCCGAAATTCCTCATAAAGACCATTTACTCATATCTCAATAACAGAAAATTCATAGTACGCGTAGGGAATGAAACATCCGCGCCCAAAAATATAAAAGCAGGAATTGTGCAGGGATCAGTCCTTGGACCTAGATTATTCAATATCTACGTCCAGGATATCCCGAAACATAACAAAACAAAAATCGCCCTCTTCGCGGATGACACGGCCATATATGCCCACTCATCCAGCGCTGAAGACGCCAATCGCGAGCTGAAAAACCATCTCGAAGTACTTATCAATTACTTCGACAGATGGAAAATAAAACTGAATGAGACCAAAGCAGAGCAGATCGTGTTTAGCAGAAGACGGAATGAAAAAGTAATCTTAGACAAATTAAAAATCAATAATACGGAAATTGCTCCAAAAAGCTCCGTTAAGTACCTGGGCATTGAATTGGACGAAAGGCTAAATTTCCACCGCCATATCAAAGCACAAATCCATAAAGGATACGCCATCAAAAAGATACTGCATCCTCTATTGTGCAGTAAAAGTATGCTGAATGAAAAAAACAAATTGCTCATTTACAAAACATACATCCGGCCAGTAGTCACATACGCTGCGCCGGCATTTTGTCACCTTAGGCCCTTTCCAATAAGGCCCATTCAAAACCTTCAAAACAAAATCCTAAGATTGGCCTTGAGCAAGCCGTATTACACTAGGATATCCAAACTACATGAACTCGCGGATATTCCAACCATCCGCGAGTACCTAAACAAAGTATCTAGCGATTTCTACGAATTCCAGTGTAAATCCAACGCACTGACAAGACAAATTACGAAAACGCGACTCCACGCATCCCCTCACCCCCTCCCGTACCAATTCCTTCCCATATTCCTTAAACCTCCCTAAAAACCCACCCCAAACACCCAAAAACCCCTATGAAAACCGCCATCTTCCAAGACCGGCCATGTCACATACCGACATTTTGAAAAATATGTCTTGACGACGAATCACAACGAAAGGTAGCGGCAGCCAATGCAAATGGCGTATCCATCGCCCTGTTATCGTAACAACCAATCGGTCCTACGGGTACTAGACCCAACAGCGACACGAACGGTGCTACGAGAAATGGGGACTGGCCACGACTAGCAAATGGCGGCCGTTAGCTGAATTGAGAATCGCCGTTTAGCATAACGGGAACCCCTTCCCAGACATGTATATAAAATTGTATATAAAAAATTTGTAAATGTCAAAACTGTACATAACTGTATATATATCCCCAACCCACCCCCCATCCCTCCCCAAATTACTTATATCAGGTTTTTTATTCCTAAATTTTTCCTGAAAATCCCCTATTATAATAAAATAAATAAATATACGATATCAAACAAAAATTCCCAAACACCCTGAAATTACTTAAAAATTTTTTATTATATGTATATGAAATGTAACTGATAATACCAGAATTATCTGGTAGGAACTGTATATAAACCCTTATTGTTGATTAACATGGCCTATATAGGCACATATCTGTAACTATCACAAAGACAAATAAAGACCATTTGAAATTGAAAATTGAAATTGAACACTGAAGCCAAGCAGCGTCGGGCGCGGTTAGTACTTGGATGGGTGACCGCTTGGGAACACCGCGTGCTGTAAGCTTTTTTTTTACGTTCTGCATCGGTCTGCCGAGATAACGTGGTGCATCGGTATGATCGAGTTTACGTTCTGCATCGGTAAGATCGAGATTACGTGATGCATCGGTAAGATTGAGATTACGTGGTGCATCGGTAAGATCGAGTTTACGTGGTGCATCGGTAAGATCCAATTCACGTTCTGCATCGGTAAGATCCAGTTCACGTGGTGCATCGGTAAGATCGAGATTACGTGGTGCATCGGTAAGATCGAGTTTACGTGGTGCATCGGTAAGATCCAATTCACGTTCTGCATCGGTAAGATCCAGTTCACGTGGTGCATCGGTAAGATTGAGATTACGTGGTGCATCGGTAAGATCGAGTTTACGTGGTGCATCGGTAAGATCCAATTCACGTTCTGCATCGGTAAGATCCAGTTCACGTGGTGCATCGGTAAGATTGAGATTACGTGGTGCATCGGTAAGATCGAGTTTACGTGGTGCATCGGTAAGATCCAATTCACGTTCTGCATCGGTAAGATCCAGTTCACGTGGTGCATCGGTAAGATCGAGATTACGTGGTGCATCGGTAAGATCGAGTTTACGTGGTGCATCGGTAAGATCCAATTCACGTTCTGCATCGGTAAGATCCAGTTCACGTGGTGCATCGGTAAGATTGAGATTACGTGGTGCATCGGTAAGATCGAGTTTACGTGGTGCATCGGTAAGATCCAATTCACGTTCTGCATCGGTAAGATCCACTTTACGTGGTGCATCGGTCTGCCCTAGTTTACGTGGTGCATCGGTCTGGACTCTGAGATATATTTTCGACGTGAAAATGTTCCGATACAACTTTTGAACCAGGATAGTTAGAGAGATGATTTTTTCTGGGATGTACGTGGATCGGGGAATGGATTGTGGGAAATAACTTGCCATGACCGAGGTGTCCTCGAATTTTTTTTTTTTTCGAAAAAAATTTTCTGATTGTGGAATTTTCTCAAATTTGATTTGGTTGCCTCCTAATGTGTTCTAAAAGAGTAAATCAGTAATCGGAATCGAAAAATATTTTTCGGATTTTTTTTTTTTTCGAAAAAAATTTTCTGATCGTGGAATTTCCTCAAATTCGATTTGGTTGCCTTCTAATGTGTTTTTAAAGCGTAAATCAGTAATCAGAATCAATATTCATTGTCGACTTTAATTTTTATAAGGAAAAATGTTCACGTCCTTAAACGCCTCCCCATCATCAGCCCGAGTCCAAGTCGATGTCAGTCCCGAGCGGACGGTGTCAGATACTACCTATCGCCGAGGTCTGGACTTGGCGAGATATTACGACGTGAAATGTTCCGATACAACTTTTGAACCAGGATAGTTAGAGAGATGATTTCTTCTATGTTGTACGTTGATTGTGGAATGAAATACGGAAAATAACTCGCCATGACCGAGGTGATTACGATTTTTTTTTTTTTTCGAAAAAAATTTTCTGATCGTGGAATTTTCTCAAATTTGATTTGGTTGCCTCCTTATATGTTCTAGTAGCGATAATCAACAATCAGAATCAAAATCCATGGTCGGGTTTGATTTTTATAAGGAAAAATGTTCACGTCCTTTTTTACAACCCCGACTCATTGACGATGTTAGAACCGAGCCGGCGGTGTCAGATACGACCGATCGCCCCGGTCCCGATCGTCATTTACGTTGTGCATCGGTCTGCCCGAGATTACGTGGTGCATCGGTATGATCGAGTTTACGTGGTGCATCGGTAAGATCCAATTCACGTTCTGCATCGGTAAGATCCAATTCACGTTCTGCATCGGTAAGATCCAGTTCACGTGGTGCATCGGTAAGATGGAGATTACGTGGTGCATCGGTAAGATCGAGATTACGTGGTGCATCGGTAAGATCTACTTTACGTTCTGCATCGGTCTGCCCTTGTTTACGTGGTGCATCGGTAAGATCGAGATTACGTGAAGCATCGGTATGATCGAGTTTACGTTCTGCATCGGTCTGCCCGATATTACGTGGTGCATCGGTCTGCCCTAGTTTACGTGGTGCATCGGTTTGGACTTAGAGATATATTTTCGACGTGAAAATGTTCCGATACAACTTTTGAACCAGGATAGTTAGAGAGATGATTTTTTCTGGGATGTACGTGGATCGGGGAATGGATTGTGGGAAATAACTTGCCATGACCGAGGTGTCCTCGAATTTTTTTTTTTTTCGAAAAAAATTTTCTGATTGTGGAATTTTCTCAAATTTGATTTGGTTGCCTCCTAATGTGTTCTAAAAGAGTAAATCAGTAATCGGAATCGAAAAATATTTTTCGGATTTTTTTTTTTTTCGAAAAAAATTTTCTGATCGTGGAATTTCCTCAAATTCGATTTGGTTGCCTTCTAATGTGTTTTTAAAGCGTAAATCAGTAATCAGAATCAATATTCATTGTCGACTTTAATTTTTATAAGGAAAAATGTTCACGTCCTTAAACGCCTCCCCATCATCAGCCCGAGTCCAAGTCGATGTCAGTCCCGAGCGGACGGTGTCAGATACTACCTATCGCCGAGGTCTGGACTTGGCGAGATATTACGACGTGAAATGTTCCGATACAACTTTTGAACCAGGATAGTTAGAGAGATGATTTCTTCTATGTTGTACGTTGATTGTGGAATGAAATACGGAAAATAACTCGCCATGACCGAGGTGATTACGATTTTTTTTTTTTTTCGAAAAAAATTTTCTGATCGTGGAATTTTCTCAAATTTGATTTGGTTGCCTCCTTATATGTTCTAGTAGCGATAATCAACAATCAGAATCAAAATCCATGGTCGGGTTTGATTTTTATAAGGAAAAATGTTCACGTCCTTTTTTACAACCCCGACTCATTGACGATGTTAGAACCGAGCCGGCGGTGTCAGATACGACCGATCGCCCCGGTCCCGATCGTCATTTACGTTGTGCATCGGTCTGCCCGAGATTACGTGGTGCATCGGTATGATCGAGTTTACGTGGTGCATCGGTAAGATCCAATTCACGTTCTGCATCGGTAAGATCCAATTCACGTTCTGCATCGGTAAGATCCAGTTCACGTGGTGCATCGGTAAGATGGAGATTACGTGGTGCATCGGTAAGATCGAGATTACGTGGTGCATCGGTAAGATCTACTTTACGTTCTGCATCGGTCTGCCCTTGTTTACGTGGTGCATCGGTAAGATCGAGATTACGTGAAGCATCGGTATGATCGAGTTTACGTTCTGCATCGGTCTGCCCGATATTACGTGGTGCATCGGTCTGCCCTAGTTTACGTGGTGCATCGGTTTGGACTTAGAGATATATTTTCGACGTGAAAATGTTCCGATACAACTTTTGAACCAGGATAGTTAGAGAGATGATTTTTTCTGGGATGTACGTGGATCGGGGAATGGATTGTGGGAAATAACTTGCCATGACCGAGGTGTCCTCGAATTTTTTTTTTTTTCGAAAAAAATTTTCTGATTGTGGAATTTTCTCAAATTTGATTTGGTTGCCTCCTAATGTGTTCTAAAAGAGTAAATCAGTAATCGGAATCGAAAAATATTTTTCGGATTTCTTTTTTTTTCGAAAAAAATTTTCTGATCGTGGAATTTCCTCAAATTCGATTTGGTTGCCTTCTAATGTGTTTTTAAAGCGTAAATCAGTAATCAGAATCAATATTCATTGTCGACTTTAATTTTTATAAGGAAAAATGTTCACGTCCTTAAACGCCTCCCCATCATCAGCCCGAGTCCAAGTCGATGTCAGTCCCGAGCGGACGGTGTCAGATACTACCTATCGCCGAGGTCTGGACTTGGCGAGATATTACGACGTGAAATGTTCCGATACAACTTTTGAACCAGGATAGTTAGAGAGATGATTTCTTCTATGTTGTACGTTGATTGTGGAATGAAATACGTAAAATAACTCGCCATGACCGAGGTGATTACGATTTTTTTTTTTTTTCGAAAAAAATTTTCTGATCGTGGAATTTTCTCAAATTTGATTTGGTTGCCTCCTTATATGTTCTAGTAGCGATAATCAACAATCAGAATCAAAATCCATGGTCGGGTTTGATTTTTATAAGGAAAAATGTTCACGTCCTTTTTTACAACCCCGACTCATTGACGATGTTAGAACCGAGCCGGCGGTGTCAGATACGACCGATCGCCCCGGTCCCGATCGTCATTTACGTTGTGCATCGGTCTGCCCGAGATTACGTGGTGCATCGGTCTGGACTTAGAGATATATTTTCGACGTGAAAATGTTCCGATACAACTTTTGAACTAGGATAGTTAGAGAGATGATTTTTTCTGGGATGTACGTTGATTGGGGAATGGATTGTGGGAAATAACTTGCCATGACCGAGGTGTTCTCGAATTTTTTTTTTTTTTTCGAAAAAAATTTTCTGATTGTGGAATTTTCTCAAATTTGATTTGGTTGCCTCCTAATGTGTTCTAATAGCGATAATCAACAATCAGAATCAAAATCCATGGTCGGGTTTGATTTTTATAAGGAATAATGTTCACGTCCTTTTTCGCCTATGTTCTTTTTCGACGTGAAAAGTTCCGATACAACTTTTGAACCAGGATAGTTAGAGAGATGATTTTTT
>NC_059508.1:31134165-31136665 GCF_914767665.1 Harmonia axyridis
CCAATGACTCGCGCACACGCTAGACTCCTTGGTCCGTGTTTCAAGACGGGTCCTGAAAGTACCCAAAGCAATAGCGTCGCTGATCGGCGTTTCAAGAGGTCTGTCCAAGAACACCGCGGCGAACAGTCGCAAACGGACGGAATCGGCACTAGGTCCGATCGCCATCACAATTCACATACTTGCCACGGGCCGGACGCGAACTAAGTCGCGGCCTCCCGCCATCAGTAAACCGTCGAGCGAGCTGTTCGGAAACCCAGTGTCCGTAAACATCGGAAAATCCGAGCTCACGGGCTACACTCGAGACCGTAGAACAGCACCCAACGGATCGCGACGACCTACTAGGGGAGAAGTGCACGCGTCCGAAGCCGGAGATGAACCGAAGGGAACAGCCAACGCGAACGTCGCCGTTTCCACAGTCAGTAAATCCCAACAACAGGCGCGAATGAATCTCCCCATTCGACCTTTCGGGTTTCTCAGGTTTACCCCTGAACGGTTTCACGTACTCTTGAACTCTCTCTTCAAAGTTCTTTTCAACTTTCCCTCACGGTACTTGTTCGCTATCGGTCTCGTGGTTATATTTAGCCTTAGATGGAGTTTACCACCCACTTAGGGCTGCACTCTCAAGCAACCCGACTCTAAGAAGAGATCCTCTAGCAAGCCGCAGCGGTCGCTACGGGCCTGGCACCCTCTATGGGCGATGGCCCCATTCAAGATGGACTTGAACGCGCCGCGAACTCGCCAGATAATGGATCCTTCCAAACACCACATCTCCCGGCGACCGGTTACGATCGCGGGATTCAGTGCTGGGCTAATCCCTGTTCGCTCGCCGCTACTAAGGGAATCCTAGTTAGTTTCTTTTCCTCCGCTTAATAATATGCTTAAATTCAGCGGGTAGTCTCACCTGTCCTGAGGTCGTATGTTCAAATCATCGAAACGTTCCGAAACTAACCTTTGGCGGCTCATAAAATCACGTACCTTACGCGAGGGAGTTAGCCTACTCAAAGGCGTCTATTATCTCCTGCTCCGTATGGCGGATCATGCGAATCCAAGCAAAGTGCTTCGGTGTTTCGGGGGTGCGCTCATGAAAGCTCATCCGCAACGCGCGACAACTGGCACATTAAAGCGATCGGACGTCGTTCAGATTTCTCGGACACGACGATCGCATGTCTACAGTCATGGGCGCAGATCGAGCAATACCACGACACCACAATATATGCTTTCGCAATTCAAGACGGCGCGTTACGAAAACAACTCCTCATCATTCCAACACACGAGGCGTCGAAACGACAGAACGTTGATCGTCACGCGGCAAACCGTCCAACTCGCCCAAATGACCTTCGGTACAGGATCAACGTTAGACGACCTTTACGTCGTCACTTCGTCAAGCCATAACGTCTGGCCGGGCAGTCTTTGTAATGGAACCGACCCTCAGTCAGGAGTGGTCCGAGGACAGTGTCCGAGGACCGCAATGTGCGTTCGAAATGTCGATGTTCATGTGTCCTGCAGTTCGCATGTTGACGCGCAATTAGCTGCGTTCTTCATCGACCCACGAGCCAAGTGATCCACCGTTCAGGGTAATCTTTTATGTTCGATTTCTCGGTACTAGTCGCAATGGACTTTCCCTCGAAATACGAGACGCCAACTGCGAACCTCCTCGAGAATGACATTCCAATGACTGAGACGACCCACTGAAGGGTCAATACGTCAGTCGATCGGCGCAAAATCTTCGGTTCAACTAGTTTGCGTACTAATCTAGTGACAATTATCGTAAAAAATTCGGACGGAGACAAACGTCGCAGACAATCCCGAAAGAGCATAAAAACGCTAATGTAACGGGCGTCGCACAACGTCGACGTCTTCGTCCCTGGAATAGATCGTCCTACCGAAGTCCGTAGACAACGGTAACGACTGATCGATTTCGGGCGAGAATCTTTAAAACCTGCAGCCGGCTCCTCGTTCCGTGCCAAACACGAAACTTCGCCCAGCCACGAACGCGGCAATCCAAGCGCTTCGAATCCTTATTCCGAGCACATCACGAGACTTCGCCCAACTACGAACGTCAGCATAAGCAGCCGGCTCCTCGTTCCATCAAGGAACTTCGCCCAACCACAAACGCCGACATAAGCGGCCGGCTCCTCATTTCGTGAGCATCTCTAAACATGGACCTACAACGAAGGCTGCACACACGTGCGGCCGGCTCCTCGTTTCGAGGATATCACAAGACTTCGCCCAACCACGAACGTCAGCACAAGCAGCCGGCTCCTCGTTCCGTCAAGGAACTTCGCCCAACCACAAACGCCGACATAGGCGGCCGGCTCCTCATCTCGTAAACATCACGAAACTTCGCCCAACCACACGAACGCAAAGCCAGCGGCCGGCTCCTCGTTCCGTGCACATCACGAAACTTCGCCCAACCACAAAACTCTACGTGCGTTCTAGGTACCCGGATAATCGGTCTAAACGATCGCATCCATATAGGGTTCCGGTCATAATCGTCTAA
>NC_059508.1:31139165-31146665 GCF_914767665.1 Harmonia axyridis
TATAACGACACGGTGATTCGAGATTCAACAATATTTGTCGCTCGGAACGAATTGAGTGGTTGCAAATTTTTTGTGAACATAACCCGCAACGGGCAGAGGATCACGATTTTAAGGTTGGTCGCTTAAAGGCCATTCGACTACAAAGAGACGAAGCGGACCGCGACCTCGCTGCATGAGGTTGACGAAAGCGACCCAAGATGCGAAAGCCGAAACCAACACACCTTGCCAGTACCCAAACGCCGAGGTCGGATTCGGGTCTACCACTTACCAACTGAATATCATCCTAAAAAGAACTCCAAACAGTCTAGGACAGGACCCATTCTCCACCCCTTCTATATATGTCAGGAGAACCCCGGATTCCCCTCCAGACACGATTTAGCAAACTTTTCCCGATCGATCCGACCCACCGAGGCCGTTTCGACCGTTCGCCGCGCCTACTAGAGCTGATTTCTTCGGACTCCGATCAGAAAATCCGCCGATGCATGTCGTTAACACCTAGTCCGCCTCGTCCGATCGATCGAGGCCGTTTCGACCGTTCGCCGCGCCTACTAGAGCTGATTTCTTCGGACTCCGATCAGAAAATCCGCCGATGCATGTCGTTAACACCTAGTCCGCCTCGTCCGATCGATCTAGGCCGTTTCGAGCCACCCATCGCGCATCGAAAGTCGCATCTCTCGAACTCCGATCCGGAAATCGGCCGATGCATCACGTTAACTATTTCTTATATATCTAATATAATATACATGGAGACGGTAAGAATTCTTTTAATCGAAGATATACATATACTTCTCATCAATATCCAAAAGCTTATCGAAAAATAAATTACTCAACTTTTACGTGAAGAATCGTTCACCCAAACCTTATCCCCTATATATGTCAGGAGAACCCAAGGTTCCCCTCCAGACACGATTTAGCAAACTTTTCCCGATCGATCCGACCCACCGAGGCCGTCTCGACCGTCCGCTGCGCCTACTAGGGCCGATTTCTTCGGACTCCGATCAGAAAATATACCGATGCATGTCGTTAACACCTAGTCCGCCTCGTCCGATCTATCTAAACAGTCTCGACGCACCCAACACTCTTTCAAAGTCGGATTACTCGGACTCAATCTGAAAATGGACCGATGCATGACGTCAACACTTAGCCCGCCTCGTCTGATCTATCTAAGCCATCTCGACCCACCCAACACGCCTTCCAAGTCGGATCACTCGGACTTCGATCTGAAAATCTCCGGACTCATTTTTATGAATATCCCCAGTCAGTAAGAACGTTATTTCGCCAATATATACCAACAATAAACCATATTCCAATAGCTGAACCAAAAATATAATTCCCGATCCAAACGTTCTGCATCGCCCAACGCGACCACCTTCCCTATATATGTCAGGAGAGCACAGGGTTCCCCTCCAGACAACACTTACGCTCTATCCCCGACTCTCGGTCGATCGATAGGCCAGGTCAGCGGTGTCTGTTTCGGCCGAAGCTCGGACTTTGGTCAAAATGTTCCGATACAAAATTTGAACCAAGATAGATACAGATATGATTCCTTCTTAAATATACGTTGATTATCGAACAGAATATGGTAAATATTTTGCGATGACCGAGGATTTCATGAATTTTTTTTTTTTTTCGAAAAAATTTTCTATTATCGGAATTTCCTCAAATTTCATTTGGTTGCCTCCTAATGCTTATTAAAAATGATAATCAACAATCAGAATCATTATTTATCATTTATTTCAATTTTTATAATGAAAAACGTTCACGTCCTTTCGCGCCTCTCGATCGTCGTTTACGTGATGCATCGGTCAGCCCTAGTTTACGTGGTGCATCGGTAAGATCGAGTTCACGTTCTGCATCGGTCTGCCCGAGTTTACGTGGTGCATCGGTAAGATCGAGATTACGTGGTGCATCGGTAAGATCGAGTTCACGTTCTGCATCGGTCTGCCTGAGTTTACGTGGTGCATCGGTATGATCGAGTTTACGTTCTGCATCGGTGTGATCTAGTTTACGTTGTGCATCGGTAAGATCGAGATTACGTGAAGCATCGGTATGATCGAGTTTACGTTCTGCATCGGTCTGGACTCTGAGATATATTTTCGACGTGAAAATGTTCCGATACAACTTTTGAACCAGGATAGTTAGAGAGATGATTTTTTCTGGGATGTACGTTGATTGGGGAATGGATTGTGGAAAATAACTTGCCATGACCGAGGTGTTCTCGAATTTTTTTTTTTTTTCGAAAAATATTTTCTGATTTTGGATTTCACTCAAATTTGATTTCGTTGCCTTCTAATGTGTTCTAAAAGAGTAAATCAGTAATCAGAATCGAAAAATATTTTTCGGATTTTTTTTTTTTTGAAAAAAAATTTTCTGATTTTGGAATTTCCTCAAATTTGATTTGGTTGCCTTCTAATGTGTTTTTAAAGCGTAAATCAGTAATCAGAATCAATATTCATTGTCGACTTTAATTTTTATAAGGAAAAATGTTCACGTCCTTAAACGCCTCCCCATCATTAGCCCGAGTCCAAGTCGATGTCAGTCCCGAGCGGACGGTGTCAGATACTACCTATCGCCCCGGTCTGGACTTGGCGAGGTATTTCGACGTGAAATGTTCCGATACAACTTTTGAACCAGGATAGTTAGAGAGATGATTTCTTCTATGTTGTACGTTGATTGTGGAATGGATTGTGGGAAATAACTTGCCATGACCCAGGTGTTCTTGAATTTTTTTTTTTTTCGAAAAAAATTTTCTGATCTTGAAATTTCCTCAAATCTGATTGCGTTGCCTTCTAATGTGTACTAAAAGAGTAAATCAGTAATCAGAATCAATATTCATTGTCGACTTTAATTTTTATAAGGAAAAATGTTCACGTCCTTAAACGCCTCTCCATCGTTACCCCGACTCCAAGACGATGTTAGACCGGAGCGGACGGTGTCAAATGCGACCGATCTCCCCGGTCTGGACTTAGCGAGATATTCCGACGTGAAATGTTCCGATACAAAAATTTAACTGTGATAGTTAGAGAGATGGTTCCTTTTGTGATGTACGTTGATTGTGTAATAGAATATGGAAATAAACTTGAGATGACCGAGGTCTTCTGGGATTTTTTTTTTTTTTCGAAAAATATTTTTCGATTTCGGAAATCCCTCAAATTTCATTGAGATATGTCCTAATGTGTTCTTAAAACTTAAATCAACAATCAGAATTAATATCCAAAAGTTATTTCATTTTTTATAAGGAAAAACGTTCACGTCCTTTCCGCTCCCAAAAAGTGAGATATCATAGAAAATATCGCTATATTTGTTGTTTACGGCCATACCACGCTGAAATTGCCAGTTCTCGTCAGAACACTGAAGCCAAGCAGCGTCGGGCGCGGTTAGTACTTGGATGGGTGACCGCTTGGGAACACCGCGTGCTGTAAGCTTTTTTTTTACGTTCTGCATCGGTCTGCCGAGATAACGTGGTGCATCGGTATGATCGAGTTTACGTTCTGCATCGGTAAGATCGAGATTACGTGATGCATCGGTAAGATTGAGATTACGTGGTGCATCGGTAAGATCGAGTTTACGTGGTGCATCGGTAAGATCCAATTCACGTTCTGCATCGGTAAGATCCAGTTCACGTGGTGCATCGGTAAGATCGAGATTACGTGGTGCATCGGTAAGATCGAGTTTACGTGGTGCATCGGTAAGATCCAATTCACGTTCTGCATCGGTAAGATCCAGTTCACGTGGTGCATCGGTAAGATTGAGATTACGTGGTGCATCGGTAAGATCGAGTTTACGTGGTGCATCGGTAAGATCCAATTCACGTTCTGCATCGGTAAGATCCAGTTCACGTGGTGCATCGGTAAGATTGAGATTACGTGGTGCATCGGTAAGATCGAGTTTACGTGGTGCATCGGTAAGATCCAATTCACGTTCTGCATCGGTAAGATCCAGTTCACGTGGTGCATCGGTAAGATCGAGATTACGTGGTGCATCGGTAAGATCGAGTTTACGTGGTGCATCGGTAAGATCCAATTCACGTTCTGCATCGGTAAGATCCAGTTCACGTGGTGCATCGGTAAGATTGAGATTACGTGGTGCATCGGTAAGATCCAGTTCACGTGGTGCATCGGTAAGATGGAGATTACGTGGTGCATCGGTAAGATCGAGATTACGTGGTGCATCGGTAAGATCTACTTTACGTTCTGCATCGGTCTGCCCTTGTTTACGTGGTGCATCGGTAAGATCGAGATTACGTGAAGCATCGGTATGATCGAGTTTACGTTCTGCATCGGTCTGCCCGATATTACGTGGTGCATCGGTCTGCCCTAGTTTACGTGGTGCATCGGTTTGGACTTAGAGATATATTTTCGACGTGAAAATGTTCCGATACAACTTTTGAACCAGGATAGTTAGAGAGATGATTTTTTCTGGGATGTACGTGGATCGGGGAATGGATTGTGGGAAATAACTTGCCATGACCGAGGTGTCCTCGAATTTTTTTTTTTTTCGAAAAAAATTTTCTGATTGTGGAATTTTCTCAAATTTGATTTGGTTGCCTCCTAATGTGTTCTAAAAGAGTAAATCAGTAATCGGAATCGAAAAATATTTTTCGGATTTTTTTTTTTTTCGAAAAAAATTTTCTGATCGTGGAATTTCCTCAAATTCGATTTGGTTGCCTTCTAATGTGTTTTTAAAGCGTAAATCAGTAATCAGAATCAATATTCATTGTCGACTTTAATTTTTATAAGGAAAAATGTTCACGTCCTTAAACGCCTCCCCATCATCAGCCCGAGTCCAAGTCGATGTCAGTCCCGAGCGGACGGTGTCAGATACTACCTATCGCCGAGGTCTGGACTTGGCGAGATATTACGACGTGAAATGTTCCGATACAACTTTTGAACCAGGATAGTTAGAGAGATGATTTCTTCTATGTTGTACGTTGATTGTGGAATGAAATACGGAAAATAACTCGCCATGACCGAGGTGATTACGATTTTTTTTTTTTTTCGAAAAAAATTTTCTGATCGTGGAATTTTCTCAAATTTGATTTGGTTGCCTCCTTATATGTTCTAGTAGCGATAATCAACAATCAGAATCAAAATCCATGGTCGGGTTTGATTTTTATAAGGAAAAATGTTCACGTCCTTTTTTACAACCCCGACTCATTGACGATGTTAGAACCGAGCCGGCGGTGTCAGATACGACCGATCGCCCCGGTCCCGATCGTCATTTACGTTGTGCATCGGTCTGCCCGAGATTACGTGGTGCATCGGTATGATCGAGTTTACGTGGTGCATCGGTAAGATCCAATTCACGTTCTGCATCGGTAAGATCCAATTCACGTTCTGCATCGGTAAGATCCAGTTCACGTGGTGCATCGGTAAGATGGAGATTACGTGGTGCATCGGTAAGATCGAGATTACGTGGTGCATCGGTAAGATCTACTTTACGTTCTGCATCGGTCTGCCCTTGTTTACGTGGTGCATCGGTAAGATCGAGATTACGTGAAGCATCGGTATGATCGAGTTTACGTTCTGCATCGGTCTGCCCGATATTACGTGGTGCATCGGTCTGCCCTAGTTTACGTGGTGCATCGGTTTGGACTTAGAGATATATTTTCGACGTGAAAATGTTCCGATACAACTTTTGAACCAGGATAGTTAGAGAGATGATTTTTTCTGGGATGTACGTGGATCGGGGAATGGATTGTGGGAAATAACTTGCCATGACCGAGGTGTCCTCGAATTTTTGTTTTTTTCGAAAAAAATTTTCTGATTGTGGAATTTTCTCAAATTTGATTTGGTTGCCTCCTAATGTGTTCTAAAAGAGTAAATCAGTAATCGGAATCGAAAAATATTTTTCGGATTTTTTTTTTTTTCGAAAAAAATTTTCTGATCGTGGAATTTCCTCAAATTCGATTTGGTTGCCTTCTAATGTGTTTTTAAAGCGTAAATCAGTAATCAGAATCAATATTCATTGTCGACTTTAATTTTTATAAGGAAAAATGTTCACGTCCTTAAACGCCTCCCCATCATCAGCCCGAGTCCAAGTCGATGTCAGTCCCGAGCGGACGGTGTCAGATACTACCTATCGCCGAGGTCTGGACTTGGCGAGATATTACGACGTGAAATGTTCCGATACAACTTTTGAACCAGGATAGTTAGAGAGATGATTTCTTCTATGTTGTACGTTGATTGTGGAATGAAATACGTAAAATAACTCGCCATGACCGAGGTGATTACGATTTTTTTTTTTTTTCGAAAAAAATTTTCTGATCGTGGAATTTTCTCAAATTTGATTTGGTTGCCTCCTTATATGTTCTAGTAGCGATAATCAACAATCAGAATCAAAATCCATGGTCGGGTTTGATTTTTATAAGGAAAAATGTTCACGTCCTTTTTTACAACCCCGACTCATTGACGATGTTAGAACCGAGCCGGCGGTGTCAGATACGACCGATCGCCCCGGTCCCGATCGTCATTTACGTTGTGCATCGGTCTGCCCGAGATTACGTGGTGCATCGGTATGATCGAGTTTACGTGGTGCATCGGTAAGATCCAATTCACGTTCTGCATCGGTAAGATCCAATTCACGTTCTGCATCGGTAAGATCCAGTTCACGTGGTGCATCGGTAAGATGGAGATTACGTGGTGCATCGGTAAGATCGAGATTACGTGGTGCATCGGTAAGATCTACTTTACGTTCTGCATCGGTCTGCCCTTGTTTACGTGGTGCATCGGTAAGATCGAGATTACGTGAAGCATCGGTATGATCGAGTTTACGTTCTGCATCGGTCTGCCCGATATTACGTGGTGCATCGGTCTGCCCTAGTTTACGTGGTGCATCGGTTTGGACTTAGAGATATATTTTCGACGTGAAAATGTTCCGATACAACTTTTGAACCAGGATAGTTAGAGAGATGATTTTTTCTGGGATGTACGTGGATCGGGGAATGGATTGTGGGAAATAACTTGCCATGACCGAGGTGTCCTCGAATTTTTTTTTTTTTCGAAAAAAATTTTCTGATTGTGGAATTTTCTCAAATTTGATTTGGTTGCCTCCTAATGTGTTCTAAAAGAGTAAATCAGTAATCGGAATCGAAAAATATTTTTCGGATTTTTTTTTTTTTCGAAAAAAATTTTCTGATCGTGGAATTTCCTCAAATTCGATTTGGTTGCCTTCTAATGTGTTTTTAAAGCGTAAATCAGTAATCAGAATCAATATTCATTGTCGACTTTAATTTTTATAAGGAAAAATGTTCACGTCCTTAAACGCCTCCCCATCATCAGCCCGAGTCCAAGTCGATGTCAGTCCCGAGCGGACGGTGTCAGATACTACCTATCGCCGAGGTCTGGACTTGGCGAGATATTACGACGTGAAATGTTCCGATACAACTTTTGAACCAGGATAGTTAGAGAGATGATTTCTTCTATGTTGTACGTTGATTGTGGAATGAAATACGGAAAATAACTCGCCATGACCGAGGTGATTACGATTTTTTTTTTTTTT
>NC_059508.1:31151665-31159165 GCF_914767665.1 Harmonia axyridis
AAGGGGGCCACGACGATGATGGCTCCTGGGTGTCTGACGTTTAGAGCTTGAATTAAACGGGGCTCGCTATAAATGGCAACTTTATTTAGCGCAGCCACAGACAGGGGATTAGGCCCCTCCCAGGAAACCGTAGCGTCCACCACGACAATTCTCGACCCCATACGGAGCAACAGGTCGGGAATCTTTAAAGCTCCGTCTGTGCACCTAATTCTGGGCTCCACTTCCACCGTCCACCCCTTGCGTTCAGCAATCTTTCGGACCGTCTGGACCAAATGGTCATGTCGACGAATCCGGGTACGCAGCGAAACAGGACACTTCTGTAACACATGCGACAGACTCTCGGTCCGCAAGCACCCCATCCTACACTGGCGTTCACCAGGCGGATTTGAAGGCACTCCACGGACCGGTAAAAGATTGCCCCGCAACTGGACGGCTCTGACGAAGTCAGCACCAGACCAGTAAGGTGGGGGGTTAGGAACCCAGTCGCTGCACCGGGGGTAAGCCCGTCCTTGCCGCAAGCCGTTACCAGAAAAGCTAGTGTCAAGCCTCTCTGACATCCTCTGTGCCAGCGCTCTCATGCTCCCTCCACTCTCCCCCGTCCAGCGCCCCAGTTTGCGAACAAACTCAACGCTGTAGGACGTGGAGAGAGTTGCCGACGTTATTGGGTCGGCAGCAATGAACAGGCGGTTAAGCCTGTTTCGGAGGATGGCTGGTATAATCTCACTAAAGCATGAGACACCGAGCCCACCCTCCCGAACGGGAGCGTGAATAAAGGCTTCAGCACAGGTCTTGCTCAGGTGGAGGTAGCTGCGGACAGCCACCCGCACGACCCGATCAAAATACTTCAGAGTCTTCTTAGTAACGACCGGCGATTGGAGCAGATGTAAATATCTTGGGAGAAGATAAACTTTCAAGATGGCCAACTTCTGCTGCGGCTTCAGAGGGCTCTTCCCAATCCTCCGGAGCTGAATGTTCACCTCGTCCAGCACCGGCTTAGATCTACCCATGACACCGTAATTCGCGCCCAAGTAGCCAAACATCTCGCCCGGCTGCAGCTGCCTGATCGCTTGGCCCTCTATATAAAATAGAGGTCGGGTGATGCAGTATGAGTGCTTATTTGCACGGTTGACCTGGACGGTCATAGCCGTGCATTTGGAGGGGTTGAACCCCATTCCCCTCCTAGCAAAGAAGTCTGCAGCCAGCTTGAGACGCTTAGTGGCCTCCTTAGGCGAATTCGCTAGTAGTAGCAGGTCGTCGGCATAACCTAAGACCGCTAAACGCGCGGTGTCATTTACGGGCAGACCACCCTCGGCGCCTTGGAGATCACAAATCAACTCGTCGAGGACGAAGTTAAACAGGTAGGGGGAAAGCGGGTCGCCCTGCTTTACTCCCCTACATATTGGGATCTCTCCGGTCATACCTCTCCCGAGCTGCACTACGGTAGTGGCATCTTCAAAAGAATCCTCCACATACCGAACAGTAGTCTCGTCTATCCCGAGCCTCTTCATCGCTCTCACGATGGACTGTTGAGAAACAGTGTCGAAGGCTTTACGCACATCGACACTAAGGATGGTATATGGTTTCAGACTCTTTCGTCTCTCCTTAATTAGAGCCTGAAGGGTGAGGTTATTCAATAGGACCCCGTCGACCTGCCGAAAACCTCTCTGGTTGGGGTGGATTTGAATCCCCCCCATACGTTTCCCCAAAATTCTATGTAGCACCCGAGTTACCACCGAGGCGATGGTAATCGGGCGCCAGTTATTGATATCATCTGAGTCACCCCCCTTTGGTATCAGGATCGTCCTGTTTCTCTTCAACGCCGACGGAGCGACGCCAAAGAGAAGCATGGAGTTGAATAAAAGAACAAGCTTCTTCAGAGGCACCTTCATGAGGTCTTTGATTTTGACACCATCGACCCCAGCGGAAGGCGACTTGTTTGCCCCGAGAGCCCATACGATTTCATTCTCCGAAATCGGGCTCGACAAGTCCTGAGTCTCTTGCTTGTCCTTGATGTCTTCTATGTCTCTCTTTGAGGGGTGACTGAAAATCTGCCGAAACTTACTTTCGGCAGATTGGACGTTGGGAAACGTCTGACTCCCCCCTACGGGAGAGTCATCTATGATATTCCGTGCCAGAGAGGCGCGGTTTGTCCGGTACATCTTTTGTACCGTCTTATAAAGAAAGGCTCGTTCTTGACGCCTGTTCAACGCTTCGACAGGTCGTGTCCTTTCCCTTCTGTTATTATTACTATGACCACCTAGCCTGTCGGACATCTGCGGAAGCAGAGCCTTCAGGTAGATGGCTAGTTGCTCTCTCACCCTCTCTCTTTGATTATGGGTGTCGACAAGCTGCGTCATATTATAGACCGCTTCATCGGCATCGACCCATCCACCTTGGGCCGCCCAATAATCTCTCAAGAAGAGAACGATTTTATGTGACTGTCTCAACGGATGGAAGTCTGAGGCATTCGGGTTCAGAGACCCACTGCTGTGCAACTCCGCACTAGATTCGTCGACCACCGAGGCCTCAGAGGTACCGGCCGCATCCGCAGGGGATTGGATGAGCGCAGCGACCGCTTCGGACATCCGTTGAAATACTTCAACGGCGTCACTCGACGGCCCCGCATTCTCACCCGCGAGACGCTGGATGACTTCTTTGTACTTGGCTTCCCTTCTGCGGTTCTTAATGAAGTCTAAGTTCCTTTCTGGGTAAAAACCCAGAAGGTGTTTATTAACGAAGGGGCCATTGTACGCGAGTTCACGTCGAGCCATCTCGAGCATGTCCTCGCTTGTCCATTCGTCCCTACCCCCAGGAACCTCGTACCGATCCTCCAGATCCCGGTTGTACTCCGCTGGGTGTGCCTGTCTCATATGTTGTCGAACGCCGCGATAACCGCGGAAGCGACTCCCACAGATAGGGCACGCGTCAGCGTCGCTGGCCGGTGGACCGCGACATCGCAGTCTCCTCAGGTGAGTCTGCATGCCCGCGTCCGTGGCGAAGGTCGTTCCGCATACGCAGACGACCATCGCAGATGTTTGATTCTCCCTTCAAATAGAAGGTGGTGCAGTAGTGGGTGGGAGGTAAAGTATCTCACCCACTTTTATTGTATCTAAAGAAACTTCTACACCACAATTGCACCGTGCTAGTCGGTGACACCACAAACCCACGCCCTAAGAATGTGGGTGGACCCACGATCTGCTCAAATGTTCGTACAGATCGCTGTGAGGGGGCCACTTAAACTGTTCTATTCTTAGGGTTCGCTTCCGCTCGTTAGCCGGCAAAAGCCGTTACCAGGGACCACCACGTGGAGGTGAGCGGAAACTTGCTGAACAACGCGTGATCAACCGACCGCGCGACACACTGAGGGCGAGACAATTAAGTCTCAAAACACACTCTAAAATCACGCTTTTTCGGTAGGGCACTTGTATATCAGCCAACGGTAAGAGAGTCATAGTTACTCCCGCCGTTTACCCGCGCTTTTTTGAATTTCTTCACGTTGACATTCAGAGCACTGGGCAGAAATCACATTGCGTCAACACCCGCTGGGGCCATCGCAATGCTTTGTTTTAATTAGACAGTCGGATTCTCCCAGTCCGTGCCAGTTCTGAGTTGATTGTTAGATGACGGCCGCAGAGATTACCCAGAGCACCCTTGCGAGCACTCACGGGGTCTCGAAGCTTGACGATTCCGCGGGAGGCCAAGACGCGGGACCGAGCTCGGATCAAACGTAACGCAAGCGAAACGCATCACCTCGCCCAGGCCCGGTACGTTAGCCGTGACCCACTTCCCCAACAAGCCCGACACGCCACAATCCTCAGAGCCAATCCTTATCCCGAAGTTACGGATCTAATTTGCCGACTTCCCTTACCTACATTATTCTATCGACTAGAGGCTCTTTACCTTGGAGACCAGCTGCGGATATGGGTACGAGCCGGCGCGACGCCTACACGTGGCCCTCTCCCGGATTTTCAAGGTCCGAGGAGAAGATCCGGACACCGCCGCAAATGCGGTGCTCTTCGCGTTCCAAACCATATCTCCCTGCTAGAGGATTCCATGGAACTCGAACGCTTATGCAGAAAAGAAAACTCTTCCCGGATCTCTCGACGGCGTCTCCGGGTCCTTTTGGGTTGCCCCGACGAACTCTCTTACGAGGGCCCGGTTTAATTTCGGTTCCGCTGCCGGGTTCCGGAATAGGAACCGGATTCCCTTTCGCCCGACGGGCGTGCGTCACGCGTCAAGATGCATAGCATTTCTGCCACCACTTATAAACACGATTAACAACGCCACATCAACATCGGCTTTCGCCTAGGGCTTAGGATCGACTGACTCGTGTGCAACGGCTGTTCACACGAAACCCTTCTCCACCTCAGCTCTCCAGGGCCTCGCTGGAGTATTTGCTACTACCACCAAGATCTGCACCGAAGGCGGCTCCAGACGGCCTCACGGCCAGCCCTTCTGCGCTCACCTCCGCGACCCTCCTACTCATCAGGGCTTCATGACCGCCCCGAAGGGCGACCGCACATGCCACTGACGGCCGAGTATAAGCACGACGCTTCAGCGCCATCCATTTTCAGGGCTAGTAACTTCGGCAGGTGAGTTGTTACACACTCCTTGGCGGATTCCGACTTCCATGGCCACCGTCCTGCTGTCTTAAGTTACCAACGCCTTTCATGGTATCCCATAAGCGTCGATTTAGGCGCTTTAACTCGGCGTTTGGTTCATCCCACAGCGCCAGTTCTGCTTACCAAAAATGGCCCACTTGGCACTCTGATCCGAAATCTCGCGGCTTCACATTCAAGCAAGCCGGAGATCTCACCCATTTAAAGTTTGAGAATAGGTTGAGGTCGTTTCGACCCCAATGCCTCTAATCATTCGCTTTACCGGATGAGACTCGTATGCAACGAGCGCCAGCTATCCTGAGGGAAACTTCGGAGGGAACCAGCTACTAGATGGTTCGATTAGTCTTTCGCCCCTATACCCAGTTCCGACGATCGATTTGCACGTCAGAATCGCTACGGACCTCCATCAGGGTTTCCCCTGACTTCGTCCTGACCAGGCATAGTTCACCATCTTTCGGGTCCCAGCGTGTACGCTCTTGGTGCGCCTCCTCTCGCAATGAGAATGAGGCGCCCCGGGAATGCGGGTCAGTCATGGAGACCGACCATCTTCCCTTAGTTCACATAAAGTGAACCGTTACTTTCATTGCGCCTTTAGGTTTAGTGATTCCCAATGACTCGCGCACACGCTAGACTCCTTGGTCCGTGTTTCAAGACGGGTCCTGAAAGTACCCAAAGCAATAGCGTCGCTGATCGGCGTTTCAAGAGGTCTGTCCAAGAACACCGCGGCGAACAGTCGCAAACGGACGGAATCGGCACTAGGTCCGATCGCCATCACAATTCACATACTTGCCACGGGCCGGACGCGAACTAAGTCGCGGCCTCCCGCCATCAGTAAACCGTCGAGCGAGCTGTTCGGAAACCCAGTGTCCGTAAACATCGGAAAATCCGAGCTCACGGGCTACACTCGAGACCGTAGAACAGCACCCAACGGATCGCGACGACCTACTAGGGGAGAAGTGCACGCGTCCGAAGCCGGAGATGAACCGAAGGGAACAGCCAACGCGAACGTCGCCGTTTCCACAGTCAGTAAATCCCAACAACAGGCGCGAATGAATCTCCCCATTCGACCTTTCGGGTTTCTCAGGTTTACCCCTGAACGGTTTCACGTACTCTTGAACTCTCTCTTCAAAGTTCTTTTCAACTTTCCCTCACGGTACTTGTTCGCTATCGGTCTCGTGGTTATATTTAGCCTTAGATGGAGTTTACCACCCACTTAGGGCTGCACTCTCAAGCAACCCGACTCTAAGAAGAGATCCTCTAGCAAGCCGCAGCGGTCGCTACGGGCCTGGCACCCTCTATGGGCGATGGCCCCATTCAAGATGGACTTGAACGCGCCGCGAACTCGCCAGATAATGGATCCTTCCAAACACCACATCTCCCGGCGACCGGTTACGATCGCGGGATTCAGTGCTGGGCTAATCCCTGTTCGCTCGCCGCTACTAAGGGAATCCTAGTTAGTTTCTTTTCCTCCGCTTAATAATATGCTTAAATTCAGCGGGTAGTCTCACCTGTCCTGAGGTCGTATGTTCAAATCATCGAAACGTTCCGAAACTAACCTTTGGCGGCTCATAAAATCACGTACCTTACGCGAGGGAGTTAGCCTACTCAAAGGCGTCTATTATCTCCTGCTCCGTATGGCGGATCATGCGAATCCAAGCAAAGTGCTTCGGTGTTTCGGGGGTGCGCTCATGAAAGCTCATCCGCAACGCGCGACAACTGGCACATTAAAGCGATCGGACGTCGTTCAGATTTCTCGGACACGACGATCGCATGTCTACAGTCATGGGCGCAGATCGAGCAATACCACGACACCACAATATATGCTTTCGCAATTCAAGACGGCGCGTTACGAAAACAACTCCTCATCATTCCAACACACGAGGCGTCGAAACGACAGAACGTTGATCGTCACGCGGCAAACCGTCCAACTCGCCCAAATGACCTTCGGTACAGGATCAACGTTAGACGACCTTTACGTCGTCACTTCGTCAAGCCATAACGTCTGGCCGGGCAGTCTTTGTAATGGAACCGACCCTCAGTCAGGAGTGGTCCGAGGACAGTGTCCGAGGACCGCAATGTGCGTTCGAAATGTCGATGTTCATGTGTCCTGCAGTTCGCATGTTGACGCGCAATTAGCTGCGTTCTTCATCGACCCACGAGCCAAGTGATCCACCGTTCAGGGTAATCTTTTATGTTCGATTTCTCGGTACTAGTCGCAATGGACTTTCCCTCGAAATACGAGACGCCAACTGCGAACCTCCTCGAGAATGACATTCCAATGACTGAGACGACCCACTGAAGGGTCAATACGTCAGTCGATCGGCGCAAAATCTTCGGTTCAACTAGTTTGCGTACTAATCTAGTGACAATTATCGTAAAAAATTCGGACGGAGACAAACGTCGCAGACAATCCCGAAAGAGCATAAAAACGCTAATGTAACGGGCGTCGCACAACGTCGACGTCTTCGTCCCTGGAATAGATCGTCCTACCGAAGTCCGTAGACAACGGTAACGACTGATCGATTTCGGGCGAGAATCTTTAAAACCTGCAGCCGGCTCCTCGTTCCGTGCCAAACACGAAACTTCGCCCAGCCACGAACGCGGCAATCCAAGCGCTTCGAATCCTTATTCCGAGCACATCACGAGACTTCGCCCAACTACGAACGTCAGCATAAGCAGCCGGCTCCTCGTTCCATCAAGGAACTTCGCCCAACCACAAACGCCGACATAAGCGGCCGGCTCCTCATTTCGTGAGCATCTCTAAACATGGACCTACAACGAAGGCTGCACACACGTGCGGCCGGCTCCTCGTTTCGAGGATATCACAAGACTTCGCCCAACCACGAACGTCAGCATAAGCAGCCGGCTCCTCGTTCCGTCA
>NC_059508.1:31161665-31164165 GCF_914767665.1 Harmonia axyridis
GCACATCAGTAAGTGCAAGTCCTCGACGAAACGACGTAACAGCCCCCAGTCAGCATGAGACTCAAGCTATATATACATCATCATCATCTCGGACAAAACACCGATCAAAAATGAGAAAGTTTCTAGAAACAATCCCTCGCCAAGGCGTCCATATATAATACGAACCCCCGGCTATCAACTAATTTCTTATACACATTCCATCTCGACCCTTCGCTATACATGTGAATATAACGACACGGTGATTCGAGATTCAACAATATTTGTCGCTCGGAACGAATTGAGTGGTTGCAAATTTTTTGTGAACATAACCCGCAACGGGCAGAGGATCACGATTTTAAGGTTGGTCGCTTAAAGGCCATTCGACTACAAAGAGACGAAGCGGACCGCGACCTCGCTGCATGAGGTTGACGAAAGCGACCCAAGATGCGAAAGCCGAAACCAACACACCTTGCCAGTACCCAAACGCCGAGGTCGGATTCGGGTCTACCACTTACCAACTGAATATCATCCTAAAAAGAACTCCAAACAGTCTAGGACAGGACCCATTCTCCACCCCTTCTATATATGTCAGGAGAACCCCGGATTCCCCTCCAGACACGATTTAGCAAACTTTTCCCGATCGATCCGACCCACCGAGGCCGTTTCGACCGTTCGCCGCGCCTACTAGAGCTGATTTCTTCGGACTCCGATCAGAAAATCCGCCGATGCATGTCGTTAACACCTAGTCCGCCTCGTCCGATCGATCGAGGCCGTTTCGACCGTTCGCCGCGCCTACTAGAGCTGATTTCTTCGGACTCCGATCAGAAAATCCGCCGATGCATGTCGTTAACACCTAGTCCGCCTCGTCCGATCGATCTAGGCCGTCTCGAACCACCCATCGCGCATCGAAAGTCGCATCTCTCGAACTCCGATCCGGAAATCGGCCGATGCATCACGTTAACTATTTCTTATATATCTAATATAATATACATGGAGACGGTAAGAATTCTTTTAATCGAAGATATACATATACTTCTCATCAATATCCAAAAGCTTATCGAAAAATAAATTACTCAACTTTTACGTGAAGAATCGTTCACCCAAACCTTATCCCCTATATATGTCAGGAGAACCCAAGGTTCCCCTCCAGACACGATTTAGCAAACTTTTCCCGATCGATCCGACCCACCGAGGCCGTCTCGACCGTCCGCTGCGCCTACTAGGGCCGATTTCTTCGGACTCCGATCAGAAAATATACCGATGCATGTCGTTAACACCTAGTCCGCCTCGTCCGATCTATCTAAACAGTCTCGACGCACCCAACACTCTTTCAAAGTCGGATTACTCGGACTCAATCTGAAAATGGACCGATGCATGACGTCAACACTTAGCCCGCCTCGTCTGATCTATCTAAGCCATCTCGACCCACCCAACACGCCTTCCAAGTCGGATCACTCGGACTTCGATCTGAAAATCTCCGGACTCATTTTTATGAATATCCCCAGTCAGTAAGAACGTTATTTCGCCAATATATACCAACAATAAACCATATTCCAATAGCTGAACCAAAAATATAATTCCCGATCCAAACGTTCTGCATCGCCCAACGCGACCACCTTCCCTATATATGTCAGGAGAGCACAGGGTTCCCCTCCAGACAACACTTACGCTCTATCCCCGACTCTCGGTCGATCGATAGGCCAGGTCAGCGGTGTCTGTTTCGGCCGAAGCTCGGACTTTGGTCAAAATGTTCCGATACAAAATTTGAACCAAGATAGATACAGATATGATTCCTTCTTAAATATACGTTGATTATCGAACAGAATATGGTAAATATTTTGCGATGACCGAGGATTTCATGAATTTTTTTTTTTTTTCGAAAAAATTTTCTATTATCGGAATTTCCTCAAATTTCATTTGGTTGCCTCCTAATGCTTATTAAAAATGATAATCAACAATCAGAATCATTATTTATCATTTATTTCAATTTTTATAATGAAAAACGTTCACGTCCTTTCGCGCCTCTCGATCGTCGTTTACGTGATGCATCGGTCAGCCCTAGTTTACGTGGTGCATCGGTAAGATCGAGTTCACGTTCTGCATCGGTCTGCCCGAGTTTACGTGGTGCATCGGTAAGATCGAGATTACGTGGTGCATCGGTAAGATCGAGTTCACGTTCTGCATCGGTCTGCCTGAGTTTACGTGGTGCATCGGTATGATCGAGTTTACGTTCTGCATCGGTGTGATCTAGTTTACGTTGTGCATCGGTAAGATCGAGATTACGTGAAGCATCGGTATGATCGAGTTTACGTTCTGCATCGGTCTGGACTCTGAGATATATTTTCGACGTGAAAATGTTCCGATACAACTTTTGAACCAGGATAGTTAGAGAGATGATTTTTTCTGGGATGTACGTGGATCGGGGAATGGATTGTGGGAAATAACTTGCCATGACCGAGGTGTCCTCGAATTTTTTTTTTTTTCGAAAAAAATTTTCTGATTGTGGAATTTTCTCAAATTT
>NC_059508.1:31169165-31174165 GCF_914767665.1 Harmonia axyridis
ATTGTGCCGGATTATTCTTTTGGTGTGACCTAGGGGGCATTTCTGGAGGACATGGCTCAGGGACTCCACTCTTCCGCATCCCGCTCGGCACATTCTCTCCTCTCTAGGGCCATAGGGGAGTCCTCTGGTGGGAAGACAATTTGTTCTTAATTTGATCGCCCGGACGTAGTCCTCTCCAGTCCATGAGGCCGGCGGCGATGAGATGAAAGCACTAGAGGCGCTGTCATTGCTTGTCTGCTGAGTACCGCCACCATAGAAGGACTCCTCTAATTTGACTGCGTTTGCCCTATCGACTGCCTCTTTGGTGTTCAATTGAGAGCCCATCATTCTGGACATCTTATTTTCCCAGTATTCTGTGTTTCGGATGAGGCTTGCAAAGAGAGGAGAGCGCAGCTTCACTTTCCTTAGTCTTCCGTTCATAATAATCGGAATTTTCCGGGTGAACGAAAACAATCCTATACCCCCTAGTTTGGCTGGGGTATACAAGGCCTCATCTATGATGTGAGTGGGCATCTTGAGGATTTTCTTCACTGTGCGCCGTATAAGTTGGTCGGCTTTCTTCAGTACGCCGAGACCGACGGAAGGCGACTGCAGCGAAAAGATGTACCTCGGGACCAGGTGTTCTCTTATTAAAGTCATCTTCTGTTGCGGCTTGAGCGGGGCACCATGAATGCGCCCAAGTTGGGCATCTAGACTGGCGATGGAGCAGGGAGTGGCGCCGGAGTTAGTGAAGTGATAGCCCAGGTATCTGTATGTATCCTTGACACTCTTGATGGCCGGTATCGGGGCAGAGGAGATGTAAAATTTTGAAGTGGTCTGCAGATACAGTTTTTTCTTTGAAGGAACGACGGCCATGGAAATGGAGCGGCACTTTGCGGGATTCAGCGTCAGGCTGCGGGACTCCATGAATTCACATGTCAGCCTTAGCAGGAACTGGGCGTCTTTGTTGTTTTCAGAAAGTAAAAGGAGATCGTCCGCATATCCCAACACCGAGATATTCAGGTCGCCGAAGCCAATTCCCCTCCTAATCCTGAGGCCGGAGATGAGCTCGTCCAATACCATGTTAAAGATCATGGGAGCCAACGGATCACCCTGTTTCACCCCCCTCCTCAGTGAAAGGGTCACAACCTCGACTCCGCCGCAGTATATTGTTGTGGTCTGTTCAAAGAAAGTTGCCATGATATAATTGGCGGTGTTTTTATCCACTCGAAAACGCCTCAGTGCCCTGTCGATAGAGTGGTGGGAGACTCGGTCGAATGCCTTCTGAACGTCCAGGGATAAGATGGTAAAAGGGCGGCCTTGCTTCCTTCTTTCCTTAATTATCGACTGCATCGTTATGTTGTTCGCGAAGCAGCCGTCCAACCTGGTGAAACCTCGTTGACATTCGTCCAGGTTGATGGAATTGGACAGTCTTTGGGCGATAATCCTGTTGACCAAACGAATCAGGATGGAGGTGATAGTTATAGGTCTCCAGTTTCCCGCAAGTTCGAGGTTTTCGTTGGATTTTGGGATGAGAATTGTGCGGCTTCTTCTCAGTGGCTTTGGAATATACTGGGAGAACAGCACCAGGTTTGCCAGTAGTTCTAAGGTGACAATAGGGATCCTGGATAGTCGGGTGGAATCTATGCCATCAGGTCCTCCGGTGGTTTTTCCCATTTTCTTGATGGAGTCGGCGATCTCGGGACTACTTATGGGGGAATATATATCGCATGGAGAGGGGGCGAAGTCGCGAACGGGCGTGTCGTCCCTAGGTGACTCGCTTGAGAAGATTCCTTCGAAGTGCTCCTTGATTGCCTCGGTGGTTGGTCTTATGTCCCCATTGTTGGAATCTTCTCCATCTATCAGCTCATCAGCAAGCTCTCGTTTCTGATGAGTGTACTTGGATTGCATGTACTTATAGAGCTGGGCCCTGTATCTTCTACCACTCTCCTGCCTTATTGGTTTAACCGGCCCAGCTCTCGTTCGAGTGGAGGGGGTTCTTCCATAAAGACCACAGATCTTCTCCACCCACTCGTCAAACACCCGCTCGTGCCCTTCGATGCGCATACATACAGCCTGACAGGTGGCTATAGCGTCTTGATCATGACTCAACTGGCTGCACAATGCCAGAATGTGAAGCAGCACCGGGTCATCAATCAACTCCACCCCCTCGCTGGGCTCGATGTGGCCAGTCAGGTCACCGTCGACCGCCGCCGATCCGGAAGCCGCGGTGAGGTCCGCGTCCGCTGGGTGCCCAATGTCCGGTATCAGAGACACCAATTCTCTTTCTCTCAAGGTTCCAAGCTGTTCGACGACATCAGCATATTCCTGTGCATATCTCTTCTTTCGAACACCTTCTTTTGGTCTGTTGAGGGCGGAGGCCAAAAAGTCTAGAATGCTGTCGCCCTCGTATTCGAGCTCCAGACGCGCCATCTCCTGTAGTTCTCCGGTTGTCCATCGGCCTTTACGGGTTCTATCCTCCACTTCTGATTCCAGGTCGGCGTTGTAATCGTCGGGGTGGGCTAAGCGCATATGCTGGCGCATGGACCGGTATGAGGCGTACTCATTCTTGCACACTGGACAGGTTCCCTCGTCTCCTGTCACAGGGCCCCGACAAAATCTTCTCTGATGGTCGCGTAGGTTCCTTTCAAGCGCGTACGATTTACCGCAGACACAAGGAAAAGGCATTGCAACTGTTGCCAGACGGTATAAAAACGAAATAACTCGCCTCGACAAAAAACTTACAAAAAGTCAAAAACACAGCAGCACTTATCGTGTCCAAAACACAAAACTCTCTGAAAGCTATTCAAAAACAGCGACGTAGATTGAAGCGGGCCCATTTACGAGTCTTCCGACCCTGCGGGCTTCAACGGTGCATACTTGTCCTCATACGCAAGGATCCAAACATCCAAGAGGATCCAGTGACCCGTGTGTGAAAAAGGCAGCTCTTGAAATAAAAGCGGAGAGGTGTCTGACATCATTAGCGTAGAAAACCACGGCGTATAGCGGCGGTGCCCGAAACCTCCGCCATTTTGCAACTTTTCGAAAATTTTCTAAGTCCGGTATAGATACCCGACTCCTTCACCATTTTGCAATTTTCTCAAAATTTTTCTAAGTCCCTCTTCAGCCGAAAATTCTTAGCGATTTACTTGCCTCCGATATAAAGTTGGGGCGGTCCAGGGTGTTGAATAGGGGAAAAATCTATTAAATCCAGTTGCCAAATTTTTCTCAGATCGTCGAGGGGCGGATAAATAGGTGGAAACTAGCATCGGCAAGCATCAATCTCGTAGTAAATCACGATGTGTAGCGGCGCCACCCGAAATCTCCACCATTTTGCAAATTTTCGAAAATTTTCTAAGTCCAGTATAAATACCCGACTCCTTCGCCATTTTGCAATTTTCTCGAAAATTTTCTAAGTCCAGTGTAGATACCTGACTCCTTCGCCATTTTGCCATTTTCTCGAAATTTTTCTAAGTCCCTCTTCGGCCGAAAATTTTTAGCGATTTACTTGCCTCCGATATAAAGTTGGGGCAGTCCAGGGTGTTGAATTAGGGGAAATTCTATTAAATCCAGTTGCCGAATTTGCCTCAGATCGTCGAGGGGCGGATAAATAGGTGGAAACCAGGATGGCGCCTCCCCCAGCGTTGATGTCTCAATTTGGGATGGTTACGTGCTTGCCAGATCGTTGAAGTCTCCGGATGCTGAATTGGCGTGTCGGAAAAGCTCCTCTATTTTACTCAACAATAGAGTCGGGAATTGGTTGAAAGCTTCCCTAGTGTGAAAGCTCATCCATCGCGAGGGTGAAAAAGCTCGGATGAGCTTGAGCTTTTAAAGCTCGACTTCCATCAGCTCGCCAAAGCTTTGGGAGCTTTGAGGGACAAAAGCTCACCTGCAATGCCTGTCTTGTGTTAGGGCCCCTGGATGGACGATAGGTGTTCATCTCGCATTTTCGACACTTAGCTGCAGGAAATCCATGACGTAGCTAAGATGGTGAAAGACGTTGAAGGATGACGTGGTTACCTGTTTACGTCATCAGATTGGAGCGTCGATGTAAGGGCATAGGAAACACTCTAAACCCGATGCATGCGTCAACTACGCCACTGGGTTGGTAAACTGGCGTGATTTTCCACTGGCAGCAAAAAACGAAATAAACGCGTTTTTATACGATGTTGAACTGAGGACTGATAAGATTCACGTTAGAATATATGCGAAATGAAATCGATATTTCGTGAAACAAAGGAAATAAATCACAATCAACTCGCCATAATTTTTGAACGCGATGGCCGATTTGCACAATTATTTCACTATTATGATCCTCGCGTTTAGCACTTTACGTTGAGACCACCCACAGAATTTTCCGACACGCGGAACCCACCCAAAACTTTACAGATATCCGAGCATCGTGCTCGCACATCCGTCTCCCACGACGGCACGAGAGAGAGTGAAATAAGAGAGTCATAGTTACTCCCGCCGTTTACCCGCGCTTTTTTGAATTTCTTCACGTTGACATTCAGAGCACTGGGCAGAAATCACATTGCGTCAACACCCGCTGGGGCCATCGCAATGCTTTGTTTTAATTAGACAGTCGGATTCTCCCAGTCCGTGCCAGTTCTGAGTTGATTGTTAGATGACGGCCGCAGAGATTACCCAGAGCACCCTTGCGAGCACTCACGGGGTCTCGAAGCTTGACGATTCCGCGGGAGGCCAAGACGCGGGACCGAGCTCGGATCAAACGTAACGCAAGCGAAACGCATCACCTCGCCCAGGCCCGGTACGTTAGCCGTGACCCACTTCCCCAACAAGCCCGACACGCCACAATCCTCAGAGCCAATCCTTATCCCGAAGTTACGGATCTAATTTGCCGACTTCCCTTACCTACATTATTCTATCGACTAGAGGCTCTTTACCTTGGAGACCAGCTGCGGATATGGGTACGAGCCGGCGCGACGCCTACACGTGGCCCTCTCCCGGATTTTCAAGGTCCGAGGAGAAGATCCGGACACCGCCGCAAATGCGGTGCT
>NC_059508.1:31181665-31199165 GCF_914767665.1 Harmonia axyridis
CCAACAATAAACCATATTCCAATAGCTGAACCAAAAATATAATTCCCGATCCAAACGTTCTGCATCGCCCAACGCGACCACCTTCCCTATATATGTCAGGAGAGCACAGGGTTCCCCTCCAGACAACACTTACGCTCTATCCCCGACTCTCGGTCGATCGATAGGCCAGGTCAGCGGTGTCTGTTTCGGCCGAAGCTCGGACTTTGGTCAAAATGTTCCGATACAAAATTTGAACCAAGATAGATACAGATATGATTCCTTCTTAAATATACGTTGATTATCGAACAGAATATGGTAAATATTTTGCGATGACCGAGGATTTCATGAATTTTTTTTTTTTTTCGAAAAAATTTTCTATTATCGGAATTTCCTCAAATTTCATTTGGTTGCCTCCTAATGCTTATTAAAAATGATAATCAACAATCAGAATCATTATTTATCATTTATTTCAATTTTTATAATGAAAAACGTTCACGTCCTTTCGCGCCTCTCGATCGTCGTTTACGTGATGCATCGGTCAGCCCTAGTTTACGTGGTGCATCGGTAAGATCGAGTTCACGTTCTGCATCGGTCTGCCCGAGTTTACGTGGTGCATCGGTAAGATCGAGATTACGTGGTGCATCGGTAAGATCGAGTTCACGTTCTGCATCGGTCTGCCTGAGTTTACGTGGTGCATCGGTATGATCGAGTTTACGTTCTGCATCGGTGTGATCTAGTTTACGTTGTGCATCGGTAAGATCGAGATTACGTGAAGCATCGGTATGATCGAGTTTACGTTCTGCATCGGTCTGGACTCTGAGATATATTTTCGACGTGAAAATGTTCCGATACAACTTTTGAACCAGGATAGTTAGAGAGATGATTTTTTCTGGGATGTACGTTGATTGGGGAATGGATTGTGGAAAATAACTTGCCATGACCGAGGTGTTCTCGAATTTTTTTTTTTTTTCGAAAAATATTTTCTGATTTTGGATTTCACTCAAATTTGATTTCGTTGCCTTCTAATGTGTTCTAAAAGAGTAAATCAGTAATCAGAATCGAAAAATATTTTTCGGATTTTTTTTTTTTTGAAAAAAAATTTTCTGATTTTGGAATTTCCTCAAATTTGATTTGGTTGCCTTCTAATGTGTTTTTAAAGCGTAAATCAGTAATCAGAATCAATATTCATTGTCGACTTTAATTTTTATAAGGAAAAATGTTCACGTCCTTAAACGCCTCCCCATCATTAGCCCGAGTCCAAGTCGATGTCAGTCCCGAGCGGACGGTGTCAGATACTACCTATCGCCCCGGTCTGGACTTGGCGAGGTATTTCGACGTGAAATGTTCCGATACAACTTTTGAACCAGGATAGTTAGAGAGATGATTTCTTCTATGTTGTACGTTGATTGTGGAATGGATTGTGGGAAATAACTTGCCATGACCCAGGTGTTCTTGAATTTTTTTTTTTTTCGAAAAAAATTTTCTGATCTTGAAATTTCCTCAAATCTGATTGCGTTGCCTTCTAATGTGTACTAAAAGAGTAAATCAGTAATCAGAATCAATATTCATTGTCGACTTTAATTTTTATAAGGAAAAATGTTCACGTCCTTAAACGCCTCTCCATCGTTACCCCGACTCCAAGACGATGTTAGACCGGAGCGGACGGTGTCAAATGCGACCGATCTCCCCGGTCTGGACTTAGCGAGATATTCCGACGTGAAATGTTCCGATACAAAAATTTAACTGTGATAGTTAGAGAGATGGTTCCTTTTGTGATGTACGTTGATTGTGTAATAGAATATGGAAATAAACTTGAGATGACCGAGGTCTTCTGGGATTTTTTTTTTTTTTCGAAAAATATTTTTCGATTTCGGAAATCCCTCAAATTTCATTGAGATATGTCCTAATGTGTTCTTAAAACTTAAATCAACAATCAGAATTAATATCCAAAAGTTATTTCATTTTTTATAAGGAAAAACGTTCACGTCCTTTCCGCTCCCAAAAAGTGAGATATCATAGAAAATATCGCTATATTTGTTGTTTACGGCCATACCACGCTGAAATTGCCAGTTCTCGTCAGAACACTGTGCTGAGAGGTTATACCCAAAATCGCTCCGTAGAGATAGTTGTGGAATTTGTGAACGTTAAAACTGACCTGTGAAAGTGACCGTTGTGTTAGACCAGACGGCGCCAAGCCGCATTCCAGAGCCAAGAATAGACTGAGTGAGTGACGAAATTTTACCTGCTCGGGTCCGAAAGGCCCTGAAACGGCCGAGTTTCGCGTGAAACCGACCGCTTTTGAATTCCTTTTTGAAAGGAATTTCAAAAATTTTATCAGAACTTTATTAAAATGATGGACGACCAGGAAATGAAACTCCCTTCAGATTCATCTGATAATGAAACTGACCCCCCGAGAGTCGCCAAAAAGAGAAGTCGAGTTGGAGATGTGGAAAACCCAAGCTTCACGCATCCAACAACATCTATCAGGAAAAGGAAGGACAAAAAGACAATCCCTGTAGAAATCAAAAATAAATTTAACTACCTCAATCCAAATGAGGTAGAAGTCAATGCAGCAACCGTTGAAATTAGAAAAAATCAACGGAAACCCCCGCCAATAGTGGTCAACGGCGTTTTCAAAAAACATAACAAAACGGTGGCCGACATAACGAAAGTTATAAATGGCAAATTTTATATTAAATACAGTGCCATGAACTCCACCGTCTACACCGAGACGGTAGAAGACAGAAAGAAACTAGAAAAATATTTTGATGAAAACGACGTGAAATACCACACCTACACCCCAAGGGAAGAAAAAACCCATGCATTTACGCTGAGGGGACTGGATTCTGATCCAGACCTGGAAGAGATTAAAACTGAACTCCAGGAACTAGGAATTCCGGTTGTGGAAATCCACAAACTAAAAGCAACGAAATCACCGGCGTACATGGTCGTCACCGGAAATACGATAACGCTCCGGAAAATACAGAAGGAAGTCCGCGTTATTAATTATACAGCCGTTCGGTGGAACAAGTACTACACAAAAAGGGAAGTAATCCAATGTCACAACTGCCAGATGTGGGGACATGCCACGGCCAACTGCCATAGGACCCCAAACTGCCTCAAGTGCGCGGAAAATCACGCGACTCGCGAGTGCCCAAAAACAATGAATACGCCGGCAAAGTGCGCGAACTGTTTCGGGAGTCACCCCGCAAACAGTACCGAGTGCGCGATTTACGTGAACATCTGCAACCGCAGGGCGAGGAACGCCAAAACCGCCGCCCCTGCCGCCCCCAAAGTTTACCGCGAAGCTCCAATCCCGGCCGTGAATGTCTGGGAAGAAAGGAGAAAGGCCCAAGAGGCCAAACAAAAACCGGTAAGTGGCATGGCCAACCCCCAAACCACCCCCAAAACCCCAACTTCCCCCCCAACAAACAAAACTCATGACACAAACAACACAAATAACTTCCAAAACGCGTTTTACGAGCTGAAAAGCGAGTTCAACAGACTTAATCAATACGTGGACATACGACAACTACTGACAGACGTCAAAAGACTCAACCAGCAGCTGCAAAATGCAAGCCCCGCCGAAAGAAAGTACGTCATACTGGAATTCTTCCTCAATTTAAATGACTAAGTCATTAAAAATCGCGACTTGGAACGCGAATGGAGTCTCCCAAAAATTCCTGGAGATCTCCAATTTTCTAAATTACAACCAAATAGACATACTGACTATCAACGAGACAAAACTGAAAAACAACCACAAATTTTTCATTAAAGGATACCAGACATATAGGCAAGACAGACAAGACAACTCTGGATTCGGTGGAATCGCTATACTAGTTAAGAACATTATCGCATCCACCATTTTGCCTACCATCAACTGCACAATAGAGAACGCTAGCGTCCAGATTGATGGCAACTTAATCATAACGGCGGTGTATAATAGCCCCAGTCGCAAATTCAGTACCAACTGCCTAAGATTCCTATTTTCTAGGAAAAATAAAGTAATAGTTCTAGGCGATCTAAATGCTAAACACGAAGAATGGAACTGCAACTGCAGAAACACCAACGGAAATCGTCTATTCAGTTTCCTTGAAGCTAATGATGACGTAATTTTGAACATCCCTAACGGACACACTCATTTTCCAGACAATGGAAAAGCTCCGAGTACTATCGATTTAATACTCACTAAGAATATTAACTTGAATAGTATCCCGGACGCGAGTTGTCAGTTAGGGTCCGATCATAATCCAGTGATCTTCTCGGTCAATTATAGCAGCGAAAGAAACCCAACAAAATTAGTGTACGACTATTCGAACGCTGATTGGGCAAAATTTCGTACAATATTAGATAGTAAAATAACTATCAACAATAAAATCGAAACTGCTTCCGACATCGAACGGGAAATTGAAAAGTTTACGAAGGCCCTCAAGTACGCCCGCGATAAAACAATTTCCAAAAAACCGAGAGCTGAAGTAGCAGAAAAACTACCAGCCCATATTATCGACTTGATCAAGTTCAGGAATAAAATCAGAAAAAGGTGGCAATCCCACCAAAGACAAGTCGATAAAACACTCTTAAACTCATACACCCGCGAAATCCGAAACCACATAAAAATTTTCCAGAACGAAAGATGGGAACAGAAAATCTCCAGGCTAAATTCTAATAACAAAGATCTCTGGAAAACAGTCAAATCCAGTATTCAAAAATTCTCCCAAGTTCCCATCTTGGTCCAAAATTCCGCGAATTACATCACCGATAAAGAAAAAGCGGACGTACTTGCGGAAAACTTCGAAACCGCTCACCACATATCCCAGACCGATAGTCCAGAACAAGCAGACATACGGAAAAGAGTGGAAGACTTTATAAATTCGAACCGCTTCGTAAAGCCCGAAAATCATCTATTAACAAATCCATCGGAAATACGGGACGAAATTAAAAAGCTTCCACTAAACAAAGCGCCAGGAAAGGACGAAGTGGACAATAGACTGATCCGGAACCTATCCAGAAAGGCCATAGTTCAACTGAACTACATCATAAACGCTGTATTCAAATTTCAACACTGGCCTAGCTGTTGGAAAACAGCAGTAGTAACCCCTATCCCCAAAGCCGGGAAAGTCACAACTTCTCCCGGCAACTACCGTCCGATCAGTCTACTGTCTAACCTCAGCAAGCTGACCGAGAAAATCCTGTTAGGAAAAATAAAACATGTAATGAAAAACAATAAAATTCGCGATGACCATCAATTTGGCTTCAAGGAAAAACACAGCTCGACACAGCAAATCTGCCGAATCGTAGTCGACGTAATAAATAGTTTCAATAATAAAAACCACACGGTCATGCTCCTCCTCGACATCGAAAAGGCGTTCGACAAAGTTTGGATAGAGGGGCTGACCTACAAATTAATAAAACTTAAATTCCCGAAATTCCTCATAAAGACCATTTACTCATATCTCAATAACAGAAAATTCATAGTACGCGTAGGGAATGAAACATCCGCGCCCAAAAATATAAAAGCAGGAATTGTGCAGGGATCAGTCCTTGGACCTAGATTATTCAATATCTACGTCCAGGATATCCCGAAACATAACAAAACAAAAATCGCCCTCTTCGCGGATGACACGGCCATATATGCCCACTCATCCAGCGCTGAAGACGCCAATCGCGAGCTGAAAAACCATCTCGAAGTACTTATCAATTACTTCGACAGATGGAAAATAAAACTGAATGAGACCAAAGCAGAGCAGATCGTGTTTAGCAGAAGACGGAATGAAAAAGTAATCTTAGACAAATTAAAAATCAATAATACGGAAATTGTTCCAAAAAGCTCCGTTAAGTACCTGGGCATTGAATTGGACGAAAGGCTAAATTTCCACCGCCATATCAAAGCACAAATCCATAAAGGATACGCCATCAAAAAGATACTGCATCCTCTATTGTGCAGTAAAAGTATGCTGAATGAAAAAAACAAATTGCTCATTTACAAAACATACATCCGGCCAGTAGTCACATACGCTGCGCCGGCATTTTGTCACCTTAGGCCCTTTCCAATAAGGCCCATTCAAAACCTTCAAAACAAAATCCTAAGATTGGCCTTGAGCAAGCCGTATTACACTAGGATATCCAAACTACATGAACTCGCGGATATTCCAACCATCCGCGAGTACCTAAACAAAGTATCTAGCGATTTCTACGAATTCCAGTGTAAATCCAACGCACTGACAAGACAAATTACGAAAACGCGACTCCACGCATCCCCTCACCCCCTCCCGTACCAATTCCTTCCCATATTCCTTAAACCTCCCTAAAAACCCACCCCAAACACCCAAAAACCCCTATGAAAACCGCCATCTTCCAAGACCGGCCATGTCACATACCGACATTTTGAAAAATATGTCTTGACGACGAATCACAACGAAAGGTAGCGGCAGCCAATGCGAATGGCGTATCCATCGCCCTGTTATCGTAACAACCAATCGGTCCTACGGGTACTAGACCCAACAGCGACACGAACGGTGCTACGAGAAATGGGGACTGGCCACGACTAGCAAATGGCGGCCGTTAGCTGAATTGAGAATCGCCGTTTAGCATAACGGGAACCCCTTCCCAGACATGTATATAAAATTGTATATAAAAATTTGTAAATGATAAAACTGTACATAACTGTATATATATCCCCAACCCACCCCCCATCCCTCCCCAAATTACTTATATCAGGTTTTTTATTCCTAAATTTTTCCTGAAAATCCCCTATTATAATAAAATAAATAAATATACGATATCAAACAAAAATTCCCAAACACCCTGAAATTACTTAAAAATTTTTTATTATATGTATATGAAATGTAACTGATAATACCAGAATTATCTGGTAGGAACTGTATATAAACCCTTATTGTTGATTAACATGGCCTATATAGGCACATATCTGTAACTATCACAAAGACAAATAAAGACCATTTGAATTTGAATTTGAATTTGAACACTGAAGCCAAGCAGCGTCGGGCGCGGTTAGTACTTGGATGGGTGACCGCTTGGGAACACCGCGTGCTGTAAGCTTTTTTTTTACGTTCTGCATCGGTCTGCCGAGATAACGTGGTGCATCGGTATGATCGAGTTTACGTTCTGCATCGGTAAGATCGAGATTACGTGATGCATCGGTAAGATTGAGATTACGTGGTGCATCGGTAAGATCGAGTTTACGTGGTGCATCGGTAAGATCCAATTCACGTTCTGCATCGGTAAGATCCAGTTCACGTGGTGCATCGGTAAGATCGAGATTACGTGGTGCATCGGTAAGATCGAGTTTACGTGGTGCATCGGTAAGATCCAATTCACGTTCTGCATCGGTAAGATCCAGTTCACGTGGTGCATCGGTAAGATTGAGATTACGTGGTGCATCGGTAAGATCGAGTTTACGTGGTGCATCGGTAAGATCCAATTCACGTTCTGCATCGGTAAGATCCAGTTCACGTGGTGCATCGGTAAGATTGAGATTACGTGGTGCATCGGTAAGATCGAGTTTACGTGGTGCATCGGTAAGATCCAATTCACGTTCTGCATCGGTAAGATCCAGTTCACGTGGTGCATCGGTAAGATCGAGATTACGTGGTGCATCGGTAAGATCGAGTTTACGTGGTGCATCGGTAAGATCCAATTCACGTTCTGCATCGGTAAGATCCAGTTCACGTGGTGCATCGGTAAGATTGAGATTACGTGGTGCATCGGTAAGATCGAGTTTACGTGGTGCATCGGTAAGATCCAATTCACGTTCTGCATCGGTAAGATCCACTTTACGTGGTGCATCGGTCTGCCCTAGTTTACGTGGTGCATCGGTTTGGACTTAGAGATATATTTTCGACGTGAAAATGTTCCGATACAACTTTTGAACCAGGATAGTTAGAGAGATGATTTTTTCTGGGATGTACGTGGATCGGGGAATGGATTGTGGGAAATAACTTGCCATGACCGAGGTGTCCTCGATTTTTTTTTTTTTTCGAAAAAAATTTTCTGATTGTGGAATTTTCTCAAATTTGATTTGGTTGCCTCCTAATGTGTTCTAAAAGAGTAAATCAGTAATCGGAATCGAAAAATATTTTTCGGATTTTTTTTTTTTTCGAAAAAAATTTTCTGATCGTGGAATTTCCTCAAATTCGATTTGGTTGCCTTCTAATGTGTTTTTAAAGCGTAAATCAGTAATCAGAATCAATATTCATTGTCGACTTTAATTTTTATAAGGAAAAATGTTCACGTCCTTAAACGCCTCCCCATCATCAGCCCGAGTCCAAGTCGATGTCAGTCCCGAGCGGACGGTGTCAGATACTACCTATCGCCGAGGTCTGGACTTGGCGAGATATTACGACGTGAAATGTTCCGATACAACTTTTGAACCAGGATAGTTAGAGAGATGATTTCTTCTATGTTGTACGTTGATTGTGGAATGAAATACGGAAAATAACTCGCCATGACCGAGGTGATTACGATTTTTTTTTTTTTTCGAAAAAAATTTTCTGATCGTGGAATTTTCTCAAATTTGATTTGGTTGCCTCTTTATATGTTCTAGTAGCGATAATCAACAATCAGAATCAAAATCCATGGTCGGGTTTGATTTTTATAAGGAAAAATGTTCACGTCCTTTTTTACAACCCCGACTCATTGACGATGTTAGAACCGAGCCGGCGGTGTCAGATACGACCGATCGCCCCGGTCCCGATCGTCATTTACGTTGTGCATCGGTCTGCCCGAGATTACGTGGTGCATCGGTATGATCGAGTTTACGTGGTGCATCGGTAAGATCCAATTCACGTTCTGCATCGGTAAGATCCAATTCACGTTCTGCATCGGTAAGATCCAGTTCACGTGGTGCATCGGTAAGATGGAGATTACGTGGTGCATCGGTAAGATCGAGATTACGTGGTGCATCGGTAAGATCTACTTTACGTTCTGCATCGGTCTGCCCTTGTTTACGTGGTGCATCGGTAAGATCGAGATTACGTGAAGCATCGGTATGATCGAGTTTACGTTCTGCATCGGTCTGCCCGATATTACGTGGTGCATCGGTCTGCCCTAGTTTACGTGGTGCATCGGTTTGGACTTAGAGATATATTTTCGACGTGAAAATGTTCCGATACAACTTTTGAACCAGGATAGTTAGAGAGATGATTTTTTCTGGGATGTACGTGGATCGGGGAATGGATTGTGGGAAATAACTTGCCATGACCGAGGTGTCCTCGAATTTTTTTTTTTTTCGAAAAAAATTTTCTGATTGTGGAATTTTCTCAAATTTGATTTGGTTGCCTCCTAATGTGTTCTAAAAGAGTAAATCAGTAATCGGAATCGAAAAATATTTTTCGGATTTTTTTTTTTTTCGAAAAAAATTTTCTGATCGTGGAATTTCCTCAAATTCGATTTGGTTGCCTTCTAATGTGTTTTTAAAGCGTAAATCAGTAATCAGAATCAATATTCATTGTCGACTTTAATTTTTATAAGGAAAAATGTTCACGTCCTTAAACGCCTCCCCATCATCAGCCCGAGTCCAAGTCGATGTCAGTCCCGAGCGGACGGTGTCAGATACTACCTATCGCCGAGGTCTGGACTTGGCGAGATATTACGACGTGAAATGTTCCGATACAACTTTTGAACCAGGATAGTTAGAGAGATGATTTCTTCTATGTTGTACGTTGATTGTGGAATGAAATACGGAAAATAACTCGCCATGACCGAGGTGATTACGATTTTTTTTTTTTTTCGAAAAAAATTTTCTGATCGTGGAATTTTCTCAAATTTGATTTGGTTGCCTCCTTATATGTTCTAGTAGCGATAATCAACAATCAGAATCAAAATCCATGGTCGGGTTTGATTTTTATAAGGAAAAATGTTCACGTCCTTTTTTACAACCCCGACTCATTGACGATGTTAGAACCGAGCCGGCGGTGTCAGATACGACCGATCGCCCCGGTCCCGATCGTCATTTACGTTGTGCATCGGTCTGCCCGAGATTACGTGGTGCATCGGTATGATCGAGTTTACGTGGTGCATCGGTATGATCCAATTCACGTTCTGCATCGGTAAGATCCAATTCACGTTCTGCATCGGTAAGATCCAGTTCACGTGGTGCATCGGTAAGATGGAGATTACGTGGTGCATCGGTAAGATCGAGATTACGTGGTGCATCGGTAAGATCTACTTTACGTTCTGCATCGGTCTGCCCTTGTTTACGTGGTGCATCGGTAAGATCGAGATTACGTGAAGCATCGGTATGATCGAGTTTACGTTCTGCATCGGTCTGCCCGATATTACGTGGTGCATCGGTCTGCCCTAGTTTACGTGGTGCATCGGTTTGGACTTAGAGATATATTTTCGACGTGAAAATGTTCCGATACAACTTTTGAACCAGGATAGTTAGAGAGATGATTTTTTCTGGGATGTACGTGGATCGGGGAATGGATTGTGGGAAATAACTTGCCATGACCGAGGTGTCCTCGAATTTTTTTTTTTTTCGAAAAAAATTTTCTGATTGTGGAATTTTCTCAAATTTGATTTGGTTGCCTCCTAATGTGTTCTAAAAGAGTAAATCAGTAATCGGAATCGAAAAATATTTTTCGGATTTTTTTTTTTTTCGAAAAAAATTTTCTGATCGTGGAATTTCCTCAAATTCGATTTGGTTGCCTTCTAATGTGTTTTTAAAGCGTAAATCAGTAATCAGAATCAATATTCATTGTCGACTTTAATTTTTATAAGGAAAAATGTTCACGTCCTTAAACGCCTCCCCATCATTAGCCCGAGTCCAAGTCGATGTCAGTCCCGAGCGGACGGTGTCAGATACTACCTATCGCCGAGGTCTGGACTTGGCGAGATATTACGACGTGAAATGTTCCGATACAACTTTTGAACCAGGATAGTTAGAGAGATGATTTCTTCTATGTTGTACGTTGATTGTGGAATGAAATACGGAAAATAACTCGCCATGACCGAGGTGATTACGATTTTTTTTTTTTTTCGAAAAAAATTTTCTGATCGTGGAATTTTCTCAAATTTGATTTGGTTGCCTCCTTATATGTTCTAGTAGCGATAATCAACAATCAGAATCAAAATCCATGGTCGGGTTTGATTTTTATAAGGAAAAATGTTCACGTCCTTTTTTACAACCCCGACTCATTGACGATGTTAGAACCGAGCCGGCGGTGTCAGATACGACCGATCGCCCCGGTCCCGATCGTCATTTACGTTGTGCATCGGTCTGCCCGAGATTACGTGGTGCATCGGTATGATCGAGTTTACGTGGTGCATCGGTAAGATCCAATTCACGTTCTGCATCGGTAAGATCCAATTCACGTTCTGCATCGGTAAGATCCAGTTCACGTGGTGCATCGGTAAGATGGAGATTACGTGGTGCATCGGTAAGATCGAGATTACGTGGTGCATCGGTAAGATCTACTTTACGTTCTGCATCGGTCTGCCCTTGTTTACGTGGTGCATCGGTAAGATCGAGATTACGTGAAGCATCGGTATGATCGAGTTTACGTTCTGCATCGGTCTGCCCGATATTACGTGGTGCATCGGTCTGCCCTAGTTTACGTGGTGCATCGGTTTGGACTTAGAGATATATTTTCGACGTGAAAATGTTCCGATACAACTTTTGAACCAGGATAGTTAGAGAGATGATTTTTTCTGGGATGTACGTGGATCGGGGAATGGATTGTGGGAAATAACTTGCCATGACCGAGGTGTCCTCGAATTTTTTTTTTTTCGAAAAAAATTTTCTGATTGTGGAATTTTCTCAAATTTGATTTGGTTGCCTCCTAATGTGTTCTAAAAGAGTAAATCAGTAATCGGAATCGAAAAATATTTTTCGGATTTTTTTTTTTTTCGAAAAAAATTTTCTGATCGTGGAATTTCCTCAAATTCGATTTGGTTGCCTTCTAATGTGTTTTTAAAGCGTAAATCAGTAATCAGAATCAATATTCATTGTCGACTTTAATTTTTATAAGGAAAAATGTTCACGTCCTTAAACGCCTCCCCATCATCAGCCCGAGTCCAAGTCGATGTCAGTCCCGAGCGGACGGTGTCAGATACTACCTATCGCCGAGGTCTGGACTTGGCGAGATATTACGACGTGAAATGTTCCGATACAACTTTTGAACCAGGATAGTTAGAGAGATGATTTCTTCTATGTTGTACGTTGATTGTGGAATGAAATACGGAAAATAACTCGCCATGACCGAGGTGATTACGATTTTTTTTTTTTTTCGAAAAAAATTTTCTGATCGTGGAATTTTCTCAAATTTGATTTGGTTGCCTCCTTATATGTTCTAGTAGCGATAATCAACAATCAGAATCAAAATCCATGGTCGGGTTTGATTTTTATAAGGAAAAATATTCACGTCCTTTTTTACAACCCCGACTCATTGACGATGTTAGAACCGAGCCGGCGGTGTCAGATACGACCGATCGCCCCGGTCCCGATCGTCATTTACGTTGTGCATCGGTCTGCCCGAGATTACGTGGTGCATCGGTATGATCGAGTTTACGTGGTGCATCGGTAAGATCCAATTCACGTTCTGCATCGGTAAGATCCAATTCACGTTCTGCATCGGTAAGATCCAGTTCACGTGGTGCATCGGTAAGATGGAGATTACGTGGTGCATCGGTAAGATCGAGATTACGTGGTGCATCGGTAAGATCTACTTTACGTTCTGCATCGGTCTGCCCTTGTTTACGTGGTGCATCGGTAAGATCGAGATTACGTGAAGCATCGGTATGATCGAGTTTACGTTCTGCATCGGTCTGCCCGATATTACGTGGTGCATCGGTCTGCCCTAGTTTACGTGGTGCATCGGTTTGGACTTAGAGATATATTTTCGACGTGAAAATGTTCCGATACAACTTTTGAACCAGGATAGTTAGAGAGATGATTTTTTCTGGGATGTACGTGGATCGGGGAATGGATTGTGGGAAATAACTTGCCATGACCGAGGTGTCCTCGAATTTTTTTTTTTTTCGAAAAAAATTTTCTGATTTTGGAATTTTCTCAAATTTGATTTGGTTGCCTCCTAATGTGTTCTAAAAGAGTAAATCAGTAATCGGAATCGAAAAATATTTTTCGGATTTTTTTTTTTTTCGAAAAAAATTTTCTGATCGTGGAATTTCCTCAAATTCGATTTGGTTGCCTTCTAATGTGTTTTTAAAGCGTAAATCAGTAATCAGAATCAATATTCATTGTCGACTTTAATTTTTATAAGGAAAAATGTTCACGTCCTTAAACGCCTCCCCATCATCAGCCCGAGTCCAAGTCGATGTCAGTCCCGAGCGGACGGTGTCAGATACTACCTATCGCCGAGGTCTGGACTTGGCGAGATATTACGACGTGAAATGTTCCGATACAACTTTTGAACCAGGATAGTTAGAGAGATGATTTCTTCTATGTTGTACGTTGATTGTGGAATGAAATACGGAAAATAACTCGCCATGACCGAGGTGATTACGATTTTTTTTTTTTTTCGAAAAAAATTTTCTGATCGTGGAATTTTCTCAAATTTGATTTGGTTGCCTCCTTATATGTTCTAGTAGCGATAATCAACAATCAGAATCAAAATCCATGGTCGGGTTTGATTTTTATAAGGAAAAATGTTCACGTCCTTTTTTACAACCCCGACTCATTGACGATGTTAGAACCGAGCCGGCGGTGTCAGATACGACCGATCGCCCCGGTCCCGATCGTCATTTACGTTGTGCATCGGTCTGCCCGAGATTACGTGGTGCATCGGTATGATCGAGTTTACGTGGTGCATCGGTAAGATCCAATTCACGTTCTGCATCGGTAAGATCCAATTCACGTTCTGCATCGGTAAGATCCAGTTCACGTGGTGCATCGGTAAGATGGAGATTACGTGGTGCATCGGTAAGATCGAGATTACGTGGTGCATCGGTAAGATCTACTTTACGTTCTGCATCGGTCTGCCCTTGTTTACGTGGTGCATCGGTAAGATCGAGATTACGTGAAGCATCGGTATGATCGAGTTTACGTTCTGCATCGGTCTGCCCGATATTACGTGGTGCATCGGTCTGCCCTAGTTTACGTGGTGCATCGGTTTGGACTTAGAGATATATTTTCGACGTGAAAATGTTCCGATACAACTTTTGAACCAGGATAGTTAGAGAGATGATTTTTTCTGGGATGTACGTGGATCGGGGAATGGATTGTGGGAAATAACTTGCCATGACCGAGGTGTCCTCGAATTTTTTTTTTTTTCGAAAAAAATTTTCTGATTGTGGAATTTTCTCAAATTTGATTTGGTTGCCTCCTAATGTGTTCTAAAAGAGTAAATCAGTAATCGGAATCGAAAAATATTTTTCGGATTTTTTTTTTTTTCGAAAAAAATTTTCTGATCGTGGAATTTCCTCAAATTCGATTTGGTTGCCTTCTAATGTGTTTTTAAAGCGTAAATCAGTAATCAGAATCAATATTCATTGTCGACTTTAATTTTTATAAGGAAAAATGTTCACGTCCTTAAACGCCTCCCCATCATCAGCCCGAGTCCAAGTCGATGTCAGTCCCGAGCGGACGGTGTCAGATACTACCTATCGCCGAGGTCTGGACTTGGCGAGATATTACGACGTGAAATGTTCCGATACAACTTTTGAACCAGGATAGTTAGAGAGATGATTTCTTCTATGTTGTACGTTGATTGTGGAATGAAATACGGAAAATAACTCGCCATGACCGAGGTGATTACGATTTTTTTTTTTTTTCGAAAAAAATTTTCTGATCGTGGAATTTTCTCAAATTTGATTTGGTTGCCTCCTTATATGTTCTAGTAGCGATAATCAACAATCAGAATCAAAATCCATGGTCGGGTTTGATTTTTATAAGGAAAAATGTTCACGTCCTTCTTTACAACCCCGACTCATTGACGATGTTAGAACCGAGCCGGCGGTGTCAGATACGACCGATCGCCCCGGTCCCGATCGTCATTTACGTTGTGCATCGGTCTGCCCGAGATTACGTGGTGCATCGGTATGATCGAGTTTACGTGGTGCATCGGTAAGATCCAATTCACGTTCTGCATCGGTAAGATCCAATTCACGTTCTGCATCGGTAAGATCCAGTTCACGTGGTGCATCGGTAAGATGGAGATTACGTGGTGCATCGGTAAGATCGAGATTACGTGGTGCATCGGTAAGATCTACTTTACGTTCTGCATCGGTCTGCCCTTGTTTACGTGGTGCATCGGTAAGATCGAGATTACGTGAAGCATCGGTATGATCGAGTTTACGTTCTGCATCGGTCTGCCCGATATTACGTGGTGCATCGGTCTGCCCTAGTTTACGTGGTGCATCGGTTTGGACTTAGAGATATATTTTCGACGTGAAAATGTTCCGATACAACTTTTGAACCAGGATAGTTAGAGAGATGATTTTTTCTGGGATGTACGTGGATCGGGGAATGGATTGTGGGAAATAACTTGCCATGACCGAGGTGTCCTCGAATTTTTTTTTTTTCGAAAAAAATTTTCTGATTGTGGAATTTTCTCAAATTTGATTTGGTTGCCTCCTAATGTGTTCTAAAAGAGTAAATCAGTAATCGGAATCGAAAAATATTTTTCGGATTTTTTTTTTTTTCGAAAAAAATTTTCTGATCGTGGAATTTCCTCAAATTCGATTTGGTTGCCTTCTAATGTGTTTTTAAAGCGTAAATCAGTAATCAGAATCAATATTCATTGTCGACTTTAATTTTTATAAGGAAAAATGTTCACGTCCTTAAACGCCTCCCCATCATCAGCCCGAGTCCAAGTCGATGTCAGTCCCGAGCGGACGGTGTCAGATACTACCTATCGCCGAGGTCTGGACTTGGCGAGATATTACGACGTGAAATGTTCCGATACAACTTTTGAACCAGGATAGTTAGAGAGATGATTTCTTCTATGTTGTACGTTGATTGTGGAATGAAATACGGAAAATAACTCGCCATGACCGAGGTGATTACGATTTTTTTTTTTTTTCGAAAAAAATTTTCTGATCGTGGAATTTTCTCAAATTTGATTTGGTTGCCTCCTTATATGTTCTAGTAGCGATAATCAACAATCAGAATCAAAATCCATGGTCGGGTTTGATTTTTATAAGGAAAAATGTTCACGTCCTTTTTTACAACCCCGACTCATTGACGATGTTAGAACCGAGCCGGCGGTGTCAGATACGACCGATCGCCCCGGTCCCGATCGTCATTTACGTTGTGCATCGGTCTGCCCGAGATTACGTGGTGCATCGGTATGATCGAGTTTACGTGGTGCATCGGTAAGATCCAATTCACGTTCTGCATCGGTAAGATCCAATTCACGTTCTGCATCGGTAAGATCCAGTTCACGTGGTGCATCGGTAAGATGGAGATTACGTGGTGCATCGGTAAGATCGAGATTACGTGGTGCATCGGTAAGATCTACTTTACGTTCTGCATCGGTCTGCCCTTGTTTACGTGGTGCATCGGTAAGATCGAGATTACGTGAAGCATCGGTATGATCGAGTTTACGTTCTGCATCGGTCTGCCCGATATTACGTGGTGCATCGGTCTGCCCTAGTTTACGTGGTGCATCGGTTTGGACTTAGAGATATATTTTCGACGTGAAAATGTTCCGATACAACTTTTGAACCAGGATAGTTAGAGAGATGATTTTTTCTGGGATGTACGTGGATCGGGGAATGGATTGTGGGAAATAACTTGCCATGACCGAGGTGTCCTCGAATTTTTTTTTTTTTCGAAAAAAATTTTCTGATTGTGGAATTTTCTCAAATTTGATTTGGTTGCCTCCTAATGTGTTCTAAAAGAGTAAATCAGTAATCGGAATCGAAAAATATTTTTCGGATTTTTTTTTTTTTCGAAAAAAATTTTCTGATCGTGGAATTTCCTCAAATTCGATTTGGTTGCCTTCTAATGTGTTTTTAAAGCGTAAATCAGTAATCAGAATCAATATTCATTGTCGACTTTAATTTTTATAAGGAAAAATGTTCACGTCCTTAAACGCCTCCCCATCATCAGCCCGAGTCCAAGTCGATGTCAGTCCCGAGCGGACGGTGTCAGATACTACCTATCGCCGAGGTCTGGACTTGGCGAGATATTACGACGTGAAATGTTCCGATACAACTTTTGAACCAGGATAGTTAGAGAGATGATTTCTTCTATGTTGTACGTTGATTGTGGAATGAAATACGGAAAATAACTCGCCATGACCGAGGTGATTACGATTTTTTTTTTTTTTCGAAAAAAATTTTCTGATTGTGGAATTTTCTCAAATTTGATTTGGTTGCCTCCTAATGTGTTCTAATAGCGATAATCAACAATCAGAATCAAAATCCATGGTCGGGTTTGATTTTTATAAGGAATAATGTTCACGTCCTTTTTCGCCTATGTTCTTTTTCGACGTGAAAAGTTCCGATACAACTTTTGAACCAGGATAGTTAGAGAGATGATTTTTTCTGGGATGTATGTTGATTGACGTACGAAACTTGGAAAAAAAATAGAAAAGAC
>NC_059508.1:31211665-31219165 GCF_914767665.1 Harmonia axyridis
CATTTGGTTGCCTCCTAATGCTTATTAAAAATGATAATCAACAATCAGAATCATTATTTATCATTTATTTCAATTTTTATAATGAAAAACGTTCACGTCCTTTCGCGCCTCTCGATCGTCGTTTACGTGATGCATCGGTCAGCCCTAGTTTACGTGGTGCATCGGTAAGATCGAGTTCACGTTCTGCATCGGTCTGCCCGAGTTTACGTGGTGCATCGGTAAGATCGAGATTACGTGGTGCATCGGTAAGATCGAGTTCACGTTCTGCATCGGTCTGCCTGAGTTTACGTGGTGCATCGGTATGATCGAGTTTACGTTCTGCATCGGTGTGATCTAGTTTACGTTGTGCATCGGTAAGATCGAGATTACGTGAAGCATCGGTATGATCGAGTTTACGTTCTGCATCGGTCTGGACTCTGAGATATATTTTCGACGTGAAAATGTTCCGATACAACTTTTGAACCAGGATAGTTAGAGAGATGATTTTTTCTGGGATGTACGTTGATTGGGGAATGGATTGTGGAAAATAACTTGCCATGACCGAGGTGTTCTCGAATTTTTTTTTTTTTTCGAAAAATATTTTCTGATTTTGGATTTCACTCAAATTTGATTTCGTTGCCTTCTAATGTGTTCTAAAAGAGTAAATCAGTAATCAGAATCGAAAAATATTTTTCGGATTTTTTTTTTTTTGAAAAAAAATTTTCTGATTTTGGAATTTCCTCAAATTTGATTTGGTTGCCTTCTAATGTGTTTTTAAAGCGTAAATCAGTAATCAGAATCAATATTCATTGTCGACTTTAATTTTTATAAGGAAAAATGTTCACGTCCTTAAACGCCTCCCCATCATTAGCCCGAGTCCAAGTCGATGTCAGTCCCGAGCGGACGGTGTCAGATACTACCTATCGCCCCGGTCTGGACTTGGCGAGGTATTTCGACGTGAAATGTTCCGATACAACTTTTGAACCAGGATAGTTAGAGAGATGATTTCTTCTATGTTGTACGTTGATTGTGGAATGGATTGTGGGAAATAACTTGCCATGACCCAGGTGTTCTTGAATTTTTTTTTTTTTCGAAAAAAATTTTCTGATCTTGAAATTTCCTCAAATCTGATTGCGTTGCCTTCTAATGTGTACTAAAAGAGTAAATCAGTAATCAGAATCAATATTCATTGTCGACTTTAATTTTTATAAGGAAAAATGTTCACGTCCTTAAACGCCTCTCCATCGTTACCCCGACTCCAAGACGATGTTAGACCGGAGCGGACGGTGTCAAATGCGACCGATCTCCCCGGTCTGGACTTAGCGAGATATTCCGACGTGAAATGTTCCGATACAAAAATTTAACTGTGATAGTTAGAGAGATGGTTCCTTTTGTGATGTACGTTGATTGTGTAATAGAATATGGAAATAAACTTGAGATGACCGAGGTCTTCTGGGATTTTTTTTTTTTTTCGAAAAATATTTTTCGATTTCGGAAATCCCTCAAATTTCATTGAGATATGTCCTAATGTGTTCTTAAAACTTAAATCAACAATCAGAATTAATATCCAAAAGTTATTTCATTTTTTATAAGGAAAAACGTTCACGTCCTTTCCGCTCCCAAAAAGTGAGATATCATAGAAAATATCGCTATATTTGTTGTTTACGGCCATACCACGCTGAAATTGCCAGTTCTCGTCAGAACACTGAAGCCAAGCAGCGTCGGGCGCGGTTAGTACTTGGATGGGTGACCGCTTGGGAACACCGCGTGCTGTAAGCTTTTTTTTTACGTTCTGCATCGGTCTGCCGAGATAACGTGGTGCATCGGTATGATCGAGTTTACGTTCTGCATCGGTAAGATCGAGATTACGTGATGCATCGGTAAGATTGAGATTACGTGGTGCATCGGTAAGATCGAGTTTACGTGGTGCATCGGTAAGATCCAATTCACGTTCTGCATCGGTAAGATCCAGTTCACGTGGTGCATCGGTAAGATCGAGATTACGCGGTGCATCGGTAAGATCGAGTTTACGTGGTGCATCGGTAAGATCCAATTCACGTTCTGCATCGGTAAGATCCAGTTCACGTGGTGCATCGGTAAGATTGAGATTACGTGGTGCATCGGTAAGATCGAGTTTACGTGGTGCATCGGTAAGATCCAATTCACGTTCTGCATCGGTAAGATCCAGTTCACGTGGTGCATCGGTAAGATTGAGATTACGTGGTGCATCGGTAAGATCGAGTTTACGTGGTGCATCGGTAAGATCCAATTCACGTTCTGCATCGGTAAGATCCAGTTCACGTGGTGCATCGGTAAGATCGAGATTACGTGGTGCATCGGTAAGATCGAGTTTACGTGGTGCATCGGTAAGATCCAATTCACGTTCTGCATCGGTAAGATCCAGTTCACGTGGTGCATCGGTAAGATTGAGATTACGTGGTGCATCGGTAAGATCGAGTTTACGTGGTGCATCGGTAAGATCCAATTCACGTTCTGCATCGGTAAGATCCACTTTACGTGGTGCATCGGTCTGCCCTAGTTTACGTGGTGCATCGGTTTGGACTTAGAGATATATTTTCGACGTGAAAATGTTCCGATACAACTTTTGAACCAGGATAGTTAGAGAGATGATTTTTTCTGGGATGTACGTGGATCGGGGAATGGATTGTGGGAAATAACTTGCCATGACCGAGGTGTCCTCGAATTTTTTTTTTTTTCGAAAAAAATTTTCTGATTGTGGAATTTTCTCAAATTTGATTTGGTTGCCTCCTAATGTGTTCTAAAAGAGTAAATCAGTAATCGGAATCGAAAAATATTTTTCGGATTTTTTTTTTTTTCGAAAAAAATTTTCTGATCGTGGAATTTCCTCAAATTCGATTTGGTTGCCTTCTAATGTGTTTTTAAAGCGTAAATCAGTAATCAGAATCAATATTCATTGTCGACTTTAATTTTTATAAGGAAAAATGTTCACGTCCTTAAACGCCTCCCCATCATCAGCCCGAGTCCAAGTCGATGTCAGTCCCGAGCGGACGGTGTCAGATACTACCTATCGCCGAGGTCTGGACTTGGCGAGATATTACGACGTGAAATGTTCCGATACAACTTTTGAACCAGGATAGTTAGAGAGATGATTTCTTCTATGTTGTACGTTGATTGTGGAATGAAATACGGAAAATAACTCGCCATGACCGAGGTGATTACGATTTTTTTTTTTTTTCGAAAAAAATTTTCTGATCGTGGAATTTTCTCAAATTTGATTTGGTTGCCTCCTTATATGTTCTAGTAGCGATAATCAACAATCAGAATCAAAATCCATGGTCGGGTTTGATTTTTATAAGGAAAAATGTTCACGTCCTTTTTTACAACCCCGACTCATTGACGATGTTAGAACCGAGCCGGCGGTGTCAGATACGACCGATCGCCCCGGTCCCGATCGTCATTTACGTTGTGCATCGGTCTGCCCGAGATTACGTGGTGCATCGGTATGATCGAGTTTACGTGGTGCATCGGTAAGATCCAATTCACGTTCTGCATCGGTAAGATCCAATTCACGTTCTGCATCGGTAAGATCCAGTTCACGTGGTGCATCGGTAAGATGGAGATTACGTGGTGCATCGGTAAGATCGAGATTACGTGGTGCATCGGTAAGATCTACTTTACGTTCTGCATCGGTCTGCCCTTGTTTACGTGGTGCATCGGTAAGATCGAGATTACGTGAAGCATCGGTATGATCGAGTTTACGTTCTGCATCGGTCTGCCCGATATTACGTGGTGCATCGGTCTGCCCTAGTTTACGTGGTGCATCGGTTTGGACTTAGAGATATATTTTCGACGTGAAAATGTTCCGATACAACTTTTGAACCAGGATAGTTAGAGAGATGATTTTTTCTGGGATGTACGTGGATCGGGGAATGGATTGTGGGAAATAACTTGCCATGACCGAGGTGTCCTCGAATTTTTTTTTTTTTCGAAAAAAATTTTCTGATTGTGGAATTTTCTCAAATTTGATTTGGTTGCCTCCTAATGTGTTCTAAAAGAGTAAATCAGTAATCGGAATCGAAAAATATTTTTCGGATTTTTTTTTTTTTCGAAAAAAATTTTCTGATCGTGGAATTTCCTCAAATTCGATTTGGTTGCCTTCTAATGTGTTTTTAAAGCGTAAATCAGTAATCAGAATCAATATTCATTGTCGACTTTAATTTTTATAAGGAAAAATGTTCACGTCCTTAAACGCCTCCCCATCATCAGCCCGAGTCCAAGTCGATGTCAGTCCCGAGCGGACGGTGTCAGATACTACCTATCGCCGAGGTCTGGACTTGGCGAGATATTACGACGTGAAATGTTCCGATACAACTTTTGAACCAGGATAGTTAGAGAGATGATTTCTTCTATGTTGTACGTTGATTGTGGAATGAAATACGGAAAATAACTCGCCATGACCGAGGTGATTACGATTTTTTTTTTTTTTCGAAAAAAATTTTCTGATCGTGGAATTTTCTCAAATTTGATTTGGTTGCCTCCTTATATGTTCTAGTAGCGATAATCAACAATCAGAATCAAAATCCATGGTCGGGTTTGATTTTTATAAGGAAAAATGTTCACGTCCTTTTTTACAACCCCGACTCATTGACGATGTTAGAACCGAGCCGGCGGTGTCAGATACGACCGATCGCCCCGGTCCCGATCGTCATTTACGTTGTGCATCGGTCTGCCCGAGATTACGTGGTGCATCGGTATGATCGAGTTTACGTGGTGCATCGGTAAGATCCAATTCACGTTCTGCATCGGTAAGATCCAATTCACGTTCTGCATCGGTAAGATCCAGTTCACGTGGTGCATCGGTAAGATGGAGATTACGTGGTGCATCGGTAAGATCGAGATTACGTGGTGCATCGGTAAGATCTACTTTACGTTCTGCATCGGTCTGCCCTTGTTTACGTGGTGCATCGGTAAGATCGAGATTACGTGAAGCATCGGTATGATCGAGTTTACGTTCTGCATCGGTCTGCCCGATATTACGTGGTGCATCGGTCTGCCCTAGTTTACGTGGTGCATCGGTTTGGACTTAGAGATATATTTTCGACGTGAAAATGTTCCGATACAACTTTTGAACCAGGATAGTTAGAGAGATGATTTTTTCTGGGATGTACGTGGATCGGGGAATGGATTGTGGGAAATAACTTGCCATGACCGAGGTGTCCTCGAATTTTTTTTTTTTTCGAAAAAAATTTTCTGATTGTGGAATTTTCTCAAATTTGATTTGGTTGCCTCCTAATGTGTTCTAAAAGAGTAAATCAGTAATCGGAATCGAAAAATATTTTTCGGATTTTTTTTTTTTTCGAAAAAAATTTTCTGATCGTGGAATTTCCTCAAATTCGATTTGGTTGCCTTCTAATGTGTTTTTAAAGCGTAAATCAGTAATCAGAATCAATATTCATTGTCGACTTTAATTTTTATAAGGAAAAATGTTCACGTCCTTAAACGCCTCCCCATCATCAGCCCGAGTCCAAGTCGATGTCAGTCCCGAGCGGACGGTGTCAGATACTACCTATCGCCGAGGTCTGGACTTGGCGAGATATTACGACGTGAAATGTTCCGATACAACTTTTGAACCAGGATAGTTAGAGAGATGATTTCTTCTATGTTGTACGTTGATTGTGGAATGAAATACGGAAAATAACTCGCCATGACCGAGGTGATTACGATTTTTTTTTTTTTCGAAAAAAATTTTCTGATCGTGGAATTTTCTCAAATTTGATTTGGTTGCCTCCTTATATGTTCTAGTAGCGATAATCAACAATCAGAATCAAAATCCATGGTCGGGTTTGATTTTTATAAGGAAAAATGTTCACGTCCTTTTTTACAACCCCGACTCATTGACGATGTTAGAACCGAGCCGGCGGTGTCAGATACGACCGATCGCCCCGGTCCCGATCGTCATTTACGTTGTGCATCGGTCTGCCCGAGATTACGTGGTGCATCGGTCTGGACTTAGAGATATATTTTCGACGTGAAAATGTTCCGATACAACTTTTGAACTAGGATAGTTAGAGAGATGATTTTTTCTGGGATGTACGTTGATTGGGGAATGGATTGTGGGAAATAACTTGCCATGACCGAGGTGTTCTCGAATTTTTTTTTTTTTTTCGAAAAAAATTTTCTGATTGTGGAATTTTCTCAAATTTGATTTGGTTGCCTCCTAATGTGTTCTAATAGCGATAATCAACAATCAGAATCAAAATCCATGGTCGGGTTTGATTTTTATAAGGAATAATGTTCACGTCCTTTTTCGCCTATGTTCTTTTTCGACGTGAAAAGTTCCGATACAACTTTTGAACCAGGATAGTTAGAGAGATGATTTTTTCTGGGATGTATGTTGATTGACGTACGAAACTTGGAAAAAAAATAGAAAAGACCGAGGTACTCTAGAAAAAAAATTTATTGAAAATATTTTTTTGATTTCGGAATTAATTCGAAATTCATTCAGATGTCTTCTATCAATATCGCGAAAGAAAAATCAATAATCAGAATCGATATTCATCTAAGATTATTTCCTTTTGGATTGTGTTAACATTCGGTACGATCTTGTCTACGTGATGCATCGGTTTGTTTCTCGGCTCTTGTGAGCAAGTTGGACACTCGAGACGGCCTCCATCGATCGGATTAGGCGGGCTTTAATGTTAACGTGCTGCATCGGTGTGATCTTGTTTACGTCATGCATCGGTATAGCTTTAAATCGCGCCGTAAAGTCGTTCACGTCATGCATCGGTATCTTAAATCGCGCCGAAAAGTCGTTCACGTCATGCATCGGTATCTTAAATCGCGCCGTAAAGTCGTTCACGTCATGCATCGGTATCTTAAATCGAGCCGAAAAGTCGTTCACGTCATGCATCGGTGGCACAAAAAAAAGACGCCGATGCATGACGTGAGCCGACTTTTCGGCGCGATTTAAGATACCGATGCATGACGTGAACGACTTTACGGCGCGATTTAAGATACCGATGCATGACGTGAACCGACTTTTCGGCATGAAGTCAGCTAAAATTATCGTGTGCATCTTGGGTCGGTCCACGTACCGTAGATCAGAGAGGGACGACGTACATACATCGGATACATTTGTATCCAACAAGTTACGATCGTCGTCTGATCCAGCGGTAATCGGACCTACTCTCGTGAATTTATTTTGCCCCTTGAATAATTTTGTACCGATGCACGACGTGAAGTCGACTTTTCGGCATGGTTTAAGCTAAAATTATCGTGTGCATCTTGGGTAGGCCCACTTACTACAGATCAGAGAGGGACGACGTACATACATCGGATACATTCGTATCCAACAAGTTACAATCGTCGTCTGATCCAGCGGTAATCGGACCTACTCTCGTGAATTTATTTTGCCCCTTGAATAACTTTGTACCGATGCACGACGTGAAGTCGACTTTCCGGCATGGTTTAAGCTAAAATTATCGTGTGCATCTTTCATTTTACTCATCACATAGTCTGATGCATTTGATGACATTTACC
>NC_059508.1:31231665-31234165 GCF_914767665.1 Harmonia axyridis
ACCACCCATCGCGCATCGAAAGTCGCATCTCTCGAACTCCGATCCGGAAATCGGCCGATGCATCACGTTAACTATTTCTTATATATCTAATATAATATACATGGAGACGGTAAGAATTCTTTTAATCGAAGATATACATATACTTCTCATCAATATCCAAAAGCTTATCGAAAAATAAATTACTCAACTTTTACGTGAAGAATCGTTCACCCAAACCTTATCCCCTATATATGTCAGGAGAACCCAAGGTTCCCCTCCAGACACGATTTAGCAAACTTTTCCCGATCGATCCGACCCACCGAGGCCGTCTCGACCGTCCGCTGCGCCTACTAGGGCCGATTTCTTCGGACTCCGATCAGAAAATATACCAATGCATGTCGTTAACACCTAGTCCGCCTCGTCCGATCTATCTAAACAGTCTCGACGCACCCAACACTCTTTCAAAGTCGGATTACTCGGACTCAATCTGAAAATGGACCGATGCATGACGTCAACACTTAGCCCGCCTCGTCTGATCTATCTAAGCCATCTCGACCCACCCAACACGCCTTCCAAGTCGGATCACTCGGACTTCGATCTGAAAATCTCCGGACTCATTTTTATGAATATCCCCAGTCAGTAAGAACGTTATTTCGCCAATATATACCAACAATAAACCATATTCCAATAGCTGAACCAAAAATATAATTCCCGATCCAAACGTTCTGCATCGCCCAACGCGACCACCTTCCCTATATATGTCAGGAGAGCACAGGGTTCCCCTCCAGACAACACTTACGCTCTATCCCCGACTCTCGGTCGATCGATAGGCCAGGTCAGCGGTGTCTGTTTCGGCCGAAGCTCGGACTTTGGTCAAAATGTTCCGATACAAAATTTGAACCAAGATAGATACAGATATGATTCCTTCTTAAATATACGTTGATTATCGAACAGAATATGGTAAATATTTTGCGATGACCGAGGATTTCATGAATTTTTTTTTTTTTTCGAAAAAATTTTCTATTATCGGAATTTCCTCAAATTTCATTTGGTTGCCTCCTAATGCTTATTAAAAATGATAATCAACAATCAGAATCATTATTTATCATTTATTTCAATTTTTATAATGAAAAACGTTCACGTCCTTTCGCGCCTCTCGATCGTCGTTTACGTGATGCATCGGTCAGCCCTAGTTTACGTGGTGCATCGGTAAGATCGAGTTCACGTTCTGCATCGGTCTGCCCGAGTTTACGTGGTGCATCGGTAAGATCGAGATTACGTGGTGCATCGGTAAGATCGAGTTCACGTTCTGCATCGGTCTGCCTGAGTTTACGTGGTGCATCGGTATGATCGAGTTTACGTTCTGCATCGGTGTGATCTAGTTTACGTTGTGCATCGGTAAGATCGAGATTACGTGAAGCATCGGTATGATCGAGTTTACGTTCTGCATCGGTCTGGACTCTGAGATATATTTTCGACGTGAAAATGTTCCGATACAACTTTTGAACCAGGATAGTTAGAGAGATGATTTTTTCTGGGATGTACGTTGATTGGGGAATGGATTGTGGAAAATAACTTGCCATGACCGAGGTGTTCTCGAATTTTTTTTTTTTTTCGAAAAATATTTTCTGATTTTGGATTTCACTCAAATTTGATTTCGTTGCCTTCTAATGTGTTCTAAAAGAGTAAATCAGTAATCAGAATCGAAAAATATTTTTCGGATTTTTTTTTTTTTGAAAAAAAATTTTCTGATTTTGGAATTTCCTCAAATTTGATTTGGTTGCCTTCTAATGTGTTTTTAAAGCGTAAATCAGTAATCAGAATCAATATTCATTGTCGACTTTAATTTTTATAAGGAAAAATGTTCACGTCCTTAAACGCCTCCCCATCATTAGCCCGAGTCCAAGTCGATGTCAGTCCCGAGCGGACGGTGTCAGATACTACCTATCGCCCCGGTCTGGACTTGGCGAGGTATTTCGACGTGAAATGTTCCGATACAACTTTTGAACCAGGATAGTTAGAGAGATGATTTCTTCTATGTTGTACGTTGATTGTGGAATGGATTGTGGGAAATAACTTGCCATGACCCAGGTGTTCTTGAATTTTTTTTTTTTTCGAAAAAAATTTTCTGATTTTGGATTTCACTCAAATTTGATTTCGTTGCCTTCTAATGTGTTCTAAAAGAGTAAATCAGTAATCAGAATCGAAAAATATTTTTCGGATTTTTTTTTTTTTGAAAAAAAATTTTCTGATTTTGGAATTTCCTCAAATTTGATTTGGTTGCCTTCTAATGTGTTTTTAAAGCGTAAATCAGTAATCAGAATCAATATTCATTGTCGACTTTAATTTTTATAAGGAAAAATGTTCACGTCCTTAAACGCCTCCCCATCATTAGCCCGAGTCCAAGTCGATGTCAGTCCCGAGCGGACGGTGTCAGATACTACCTATCGCCCCGGTCTGGACTTGGCGAGATATTACGACGTGAAATGTTCCGATACAACTTTTGAACCAGGATAGTTAG
>NC_059508.1:31239165-31244165 GCF_914767665.1 Harmonia axyridis
GGGAGGGTGTTGGTCCTCAGTTTTATGGCGGCTATAAAGTCTCTCCCCGACCACATGGGAGGGGGGTTATCGATGAAAAAATTAGCGGCGCTGTTATTCTCCGCTTGTTTTGTTCCGCCGCCATAAAATGATTGTTCCAGCCTGTCTGCATTATTCCTATCTATTTCTCTCTTGGTGGAAGCGTTGCCAGGCATCATCCTCATGATTTTTATTTGACATGAATCGTCAGTCTCCAAGAGTCTCCTGAACAAGGGACAGGTGTTTCTTGTTTTGTTTAGCCTACCTAACATTATGATTGGAATTTTCCTTGCAAAGGAGAAGAGACCCAGGCCACCCATACTCACGGGAGTATATAACGATTCGTCTATGATGTGCGTCGGCAATTTGAGAATCTTTTTGAAGCATCTTCTTACCATTCTGTCGGCCTTCTTTAAAATCTTGATATTAATGGACGGTGACTGGAGCGAGTGAATATAGCGAGGGACGAGGTATTGCTTTATCAAAATCACTTTTTGTTGGGGCTTTAGGGGAGCACTCATCACCCTGGATAGTTGGTCATCTAGGGCAGTCAGGTTGCAGGGGGTAGCTCCAGCGTGGGTATAATGGTGACCCAGATATTTAAATGTTTCTGTAACAGACTTGATCGGTGGTATTGGCTTTCCGTCCACGTAGAATTTAGGGGTTGGGTGGAGGTATAATTTCTTCTTAGAAGGTACAACTGCTAGTGTCAGAGAGGTGCACTTTTCGGGGTTCAGCGTGAGAGACCGGTCATCGAAGAATCTACATGCGTACCTAAGGAGAAACTGTGCGTCCTTGGTATTTTCGGCCATTAGGAGGAGATCGTCAGCGTACCCCAAGACTGACAGGTTAGTCTCGCCAATCTGGATACCCTTCCTGATCTTCAGAGAGGTCATTAGTTCGTCCAGGACCATATTGAAAAGAATCGGCGATAGAGGGTCACCCTGTTTAACACCTCTACATATGTTCACTGAACCGACCTCCATCCCCGCACAAAATATAGTGGTCTTCTGGTCTTCGAAGTTAGCCATTATGTATCTCGACGTGCCCTCATCCACTCCGAACCTCCGCAGCGCTCTCAGGATGGACGAGTGAGAGACGCTGTCAAATGCCTTCCTTAAGTCCAAGGTTATCAGAGTTGCTGGTTTTCCTGATTTCCTTCTACCCTTTATGATCGTCTGAAGGGTGATGTTATTAGCGAAACATCCGTCTACGCTAGTGAATCCTCTCTGACACTCATCCAAGCCAACCGCCCCAGATAGTCTCTTCGCCATTATTTTATTGATAGTCCTCAGGAGAATAGATGTAACAGCAATCGGGCGCCAGTTATTAACGTTGTTCCGGTCTTGATCGCCCTTTGGGATCAAGACCGTTCTGCTGGTGCGCAGCATCTTCGGGACATAACCAGACAGCAGCATCAGGTTGAATAAAAACTCTAAGATGGGCACCGGGATCCTTCTGAGACGCGCAGAGTCTATGCCGTCCGGGCCAGCTGATGTATTCCCGAATTCCTTGATCGTCTCTAAGATGGTAGCAGAGACGATAGGACTGTAAATCTTACATTGATCGACTTTAGCATCGGTTATTCGAGCGCTGTCTACTGGTGGTCTCGTCTCAAAAATTCTCCTGTACTCATGCAATATATCCTCACCCCTAGGGGTGTCCGCTTGCGAGCCGGAATGCTCGCCGTCCAGAACCTCCCTCGCCAACTGCTTTCTGTTTGTTCTAAACTTATGCTGCATTTGTTTGAACTGTAAAGCTCTCCTCCTTCTTCTGCCAACTTCTTGAGCTGAGGTTTCAGTAGTCCTCAGAGCTCCACCACCCGATTGTCTGCCGTATTTGCGGCAAATCTCATCCATCCATTCATCGAAAGCCTCCCTGCAGCCATCCATCTTCATGCATACGAGCCGACAGACTTCAATCATTCTAGCATCTTCAAAAGCGACGCACATTTCAAGGAGATGCCTCAACACCGGATCCTCCGCTTCCCGCGGAATCTCATCGGAGACGCTCTCTCGCAGAACGGGCTCAATCGGTCCAGGAGCTCCGCTCTCGGACACGGTCTGTGTACTCAGGGGGGATCTCAAAGCCTCATCCGGCTCCACCACATCGACAACTAAGGCCGGAACAGGCAGCCGTATATCAGGCGGATCGTAGACGAATTCCTCGGGCTCAGTTCCCACCCCAAGCGGGGGCCCAGCATCGTCCTCGTATGGCGCAAGGGAAACGGACTCCGCACGCTCCGACAATGCCCGATCTCTTGGAGCAAAAAGTGGCCTAGCACCGACAGGGTTAGAGTAAGCTCTAGACCTGGTGTTCGGTCTAGAGGGACCAGCTGACAGTAAGTCCTCCCTTGTGATGATGACTTCATTTTCCATCTCACGTTTGATACGTTCTAGAGTGTTTCTGTATTGCATTCCGTATCTCTTTTTCCTTATACCCTCCTTAGGTCTGTCGATCCTGGATGCCAGATAGTCCAGAAGTCCGTCTCCCTGATAGGTAGCCTCCAGCCTTGCCATCTCCTCAATTTCACCGTCCGTCCAAAACAGACGACGACTGCTGGACTCCACCTCTACATACAATTCCTGATTATACTCCTGCGGATGGGCCATGGAGAGATGTTTTCTCATGGCCATATAGTTCTTAAAGTTCAGGCCGCAGTACTGACACAGCGAGTCAGGGCACTCCACATTGGGTGGCCCCCGGCAGTATTTCCTCTGATGATCCTTCAGACCCCTTTCCGTGACATAGGTTTTGCCACATATACACGGGTGCATAATGAGTTCGCAGCTGTGCGGGATGCAATTAAAACTCTCACACCAGCAATAAACAAAAATCAAGTCTTTATAATTTACGAACACAGAAAATCACGTCCACAACGTTTAAGTCTCTCTCACAAGTTAAAAAAAAAAACCGTAGGATTGTGTGCCACGGGCGTCAGGGAAGGGAAGCAACGTCGACGGGAAGTTGTCAACTCAGGGGCATATAAGAATCAAAACAGGATTTGATGAATAACCTCCCTCAGTCGTCGTGCCGCATGTATGTTGCTTATAAGGACCATTCCTGGACATCTAAAGTTCCGCAGGGCTCCTCCTCCAAATATTAGTCGCCAATATGTCTGGCCAAGTGCCCTCCCTCCAATTAGGGGCAAATCCGACGAGCCGTTTGGAAAATAGCTCCTGTAGCGTCGTAGCGCATGCGCATGGGTCTCCAAGGGAAGAGCCGAGCCCCAGCTCTCCAATGAGCCCCATCTTGCTCGAATCGGTCCAGCCGTTCTTGAGATATCGGAGTTTCCATCTGCGCAAGCGCAGATGAAAAAGATTATGTGAGGGTTAGGTGACATTTTCCAAGGGTTTGCTAACGCACCTAACAAATCCTACAAAATTGGGGAGCATACTTAACTTTTTATTTTTGGTCCTCCACATCCGGATTATAGATGAACATCGCTCACTTTGGTCCTTTTGATGTTGTGGACTGTCTCCTAATCTGATTCAAGAACTGCCATGTCCATAAATTCGTCAATTTGGTCTTTCCTCCATTGCGCCGTCGCAGAACGCCAGGGCATGTGTCAAACGATCTCAGCTGTCCAATCGTCTTTGAATCTCCCAGATAGGCCCATCGGGCTGGTTGTTATAGCCGATTTTGCAAAGTTCCACTTTCATCTAGAGCCAGTGTATATGGAGGGACACACTTTTGGCTGGGGCAGTATATAATTCGCGTGTTTATGGAAAGATCGCGAATTCCGAAAAAATCTAGCAAAAACTTCCATAAACAACGTTCTCTCGGTTTTTACGTTGACAAAAGTCGAGGTAATTGATCTTTCCATTGAAAATGTTAACTTTTTATTAATGCATAATTCAGCTTATATTTGGTGGATTTGAGAGATTCTTACGAAAACTTAGTGATGGAAAAAAGCAGATTTTTTTGGTGGTATTTCTGCTTTTGTAGATGCTCCAATGACGACGCTAGGGGATGTTGAAATTGGGGATAATTGATATGCAAAACTGAATAGAAAATAATTATTTGATTCTAGTTCACAACTCATTCCCTATTTGTTGGAGTGGAAAGATTCCTACGGGAACTACAAGATGAAAAATTGCAGATTTTTATGATGGTTTAACTGCTGTAGGAAGTGCCTTTATAGCAATGCTAGATGATGTTGAAATTTGGGATATTCCTCAAAAGAAATCGAACAGTAGGAAAATATACAATTTTGCTCACAGTTTCCACAATTCTTGACCGATTTTCACAATTCAACCACTAATCGACTCAGGGCACTCTTACACATACACAACGTCACTTTTCCCAACCCAAAACCCCCGCGAACCACCCTTAAACTAACAAGACATCCGGAGCGATGCTCCACACGTCTTCCCTCTACGGCGGTCGGAGAGAGAGTCCAAGTTACTCCCGCCGTTTACCCGCGCTTTTTTGAATTTCTTCACGTTGACATTCAGAGCACTGGGCAGAAATCACATTGCGTCAACACCCGCTGGGGCCATCGCAATGCTTTGTTTTAATTAGACAGTCGGATTCTCCCAGTCCGTGCCAGTTCTGAGTTGATTGTTAGATGACGGCCGCAGAGATTACCCAGAGCACCCTTGCGAGCACTCACGGGGTCTCGAAGCTTGACGATTCCGCGGGAGGCCAAGACGCGGGACCGAGCTCGGATCAAACGTAACGCAAGCGAAACGCATCACCTCGCCCAGGCCCGGTACGTTAGCCGTGACCCACTTCCCCAACAAGCCCGACACGCCACAATCCTCAGAGCCAATCCTTATCCCGAAGTTACGGATCTAATTTGCCGACTTCCCTTACCTACATTATTCTATCGACTAGAGGCTCTTTACCTTGGAGACTAGCTGCGGATATGGGTACGAGCCGGCGCGACGCCTACACGTGGCCCTCTCCCGGATTTTCAAGGTCCGAGGAGAAGATCCGGACACCGCCGCAAATGCGGTGCTCTTCGCGTTCCAAACCAT
>NC_059508.1:31251665-31259165 GCF_914767665.1 Harmonia axyridis
CCAATAGCTGAACCAAAAATATAATTCCCGATCCAAACGTTCTGCATCGCCCAACGCGACCACCTTCCCTATATATGTCAGGAGAGCACAGGGTTCCCCTCCAGACAACACTTACGCTCTATCCCCGACTCTCGGTCGATCGATAGGCCAGGTCAGCGGTGTCTGTTTCGGCCGAAGCTCGGACTTTGGTCAAAATGTTCCGATACAAAATTTGAACCAAGATAGATACAGATATGATTCCTTCTTAAATATACGTTGATTATCGAACAGAATATGGTAAATATTTTGCGATGACCGAGGATTTCATGAATTTTTTTTTTTTTTCGAAAAAATTTTCTATTATCGGAATTTCCTCAAATTTCATTTGGTTGCCTCCTAATGCTTATTAAAAATGATAATCAACAATCAGAATCATTATTTATCATTTATTTCAATTTTTATAATGAAAAACGTTCACGTCCTTTCGCGCCTCTCGATCGTCGTTTACGTGATGCATCGGTCAGCCCTAGTTTACGTGGTGCATCGGTAAGATCGAGTTCACGTTCTGCATCGGTCTGCCCGAGTTTACGTGGTGCATCGGTAAGATCGAGATTACGTGGTGCATCGGTAAGATCGAGTTCACGTTCTGCATCGGTCTGCCTGAGTTTACGTGGTGCATCGGTATGATCGAGTTTACGTTCTGCATCGGTGTGATCTAGTTTACGTTGTGCATCGGTAAGATCGAGATTACGTGAAGCATCGGTATGATCGAGTTTACGTTCTGCATCGGTCTGGACTCTGAGATATATTTTCGACGTGAAAATGTTCCGATACAACTTTTGAACCAGGATAGTTAGAGAGATGATTTTTTCTGGGATGTACGTTGATTGGGGAATGGATTGTGGAAAATAACTTGCCATGACCGAGGTGTTCTCGAATTTTTTTTTTTTTTCGAAAAATATTTTCTGATTTTGGATTTCACTCAAATTTGATTTCGTTGCCTTCTAATGTGTTCTAAAAGAGTAAATCAGTAATCAGAATCGAAAAATATTTTTCGGATTTTTTTTTTTTTGAAAAAAAATTTTCTGATTTTGGAATTTCCTCAAATTTGATTTGGTTGCCTTCTAATGTGTTTTTAAAGCGTAAATCAGTAATCAGAATCAATATTCATTGTCGACTTTAATTTTTATAAGGAAAAATGTTCACGTCCTTAAACGCCTCCCCATCATTAGCCCGAGTCCAAGTCGATGTCAGTCCCGAGCGGACGGTGTCAGATACTACCTATCGCCCCGGTCTGGACTTGGCGAGGTATTTCGACGTGAAATGTTCCGATACAACTTTTGAACCAGGATAGTTAGAGAGATGATTTCTTCTATGTTGTACGTTGATTGTGGAATGGATTGTGGGAAATAACTTGCCATGACCCAGGTGTTCTTGAATTTTTTTTTTTTTCGAAAAAAATTTTCTGATCTTGAAATTTCCTCAAATCTGATTGCGTTGCCTTCTAATGTGTACTAAAAGAGTAAATCAGTAATCAGAATCAATATTCATTGTCGACTTTAATTTTTATAAGGAAAAATGTTCACGTCCTTAAACGCCTCTCCATCGTTACCCCGACTCCAAGACGATGTTAGACCGGAGCGGACGGTGTCAAATGCGACCGATCTCCCCGGTCTGGACTTAGCGAGATATTCCGACGTGAAATGTTCCGATACAAAAATTTAACTGTGATAGTTAGAGAGATGGTTCCTTTTGTGATGTACGTTGATTGTGTAATAGAATATGGAAATAAACTTGAGATGACCGAGGTCTTCTGGGATTTTTTTTTTTTTTCGAAAAATATTTTTCGATTTCGGAAATCCCTCAAATTTCATTGAGATATGTCCTAATGTGTTCTTAAAACTTAAATCAACAATCAGAATTAATATCCAAAAGTTATTTCATTTTTTATAAGGAAAAACGTTCACGTCCTTTCCGCTCCCAAAAAGTGAGATATCATAGAAAATATCGCTATATTTGTTGTTTACGGCCATACCACGCTGAAATTGCCAGTTCTCGTCAGAACACTGAAGCCAAGCAGCGTCGGGCGCGGTTAGTACTTGGATGGGTGACCGCTTGGGAACACCGCGTGCTGTAAGCTTTTTTTTTACGTTCTGCATCGGTCTGCCGAGATAACGTGGTGCATCGGTATGATCGAGTTTACGTTCTGCATCGGTAAGATCGAGATTACGTGATGCATCGGTAAGATTGAGATTACGTGGTGCATCGGTAAGATCGAGTTTACGTGGTGCATCGGTAAGATCCAGTTCACGTTCTGCATCGGTAAGATCCAGTTCACGTGGTGCATCGGTAAGATCGAGATTACGTGGTGCATCGGTAAGATCGAGTTTACGTGGTGCATCGGTAAGATCCAATTCACGTTCTGCATCGGTAAGATCCAGTTCACGTGGTGCATCGGTAAGATTGAGATTACGTGGTGCATCGGTAAGATCGAGTTTACGTGGTGCATCGGTAAGATCCAATTCACGTTCTGCATCGGTAAGATCCAGTTCACGTGGTGCATCGGTAAGATTGAGATTACGTGGTGCATCGGTAAGATCGAGTTTACGTGGTGCATCGGTAAGATCCAATTCACGTTCTGCATCGGTAAGATCCAGTTCACGTGGTGCATCGGTAAGATTGAGATTACGTGGTGCATCGGTAAGATCGAGTTTACGTGGTGCATCGGTAAGATCCAATTCACGTTCTGCATCGGTAAGATCCAGTTCACGTGGTGCATCGGTCTGCCCTAGTTTACGTGGTGCATCGGTTTGGACTTAGAGATATATTTTCGACGTGAAAATGTTCCGATACAACTTTTGAACCAGGATAGTTAGAGAGATGATTTTTTCTGGGATGTACGTGGATCGGGGAATGGATTGTGGGAAATAACTTGCCATGACCGAGGTGTCCTCGAATTTTTTTTTTTTTCGAAAAAAATTTTCTGATTGTGGAATTTTCTCAAATTTGATTTGGTTGCCTCCTAATGTGTTCTAAAAGAGTAAATCAGTAATCGGAATCGAAAAATATTTTTCGGATTTTTTTTTTTTTCGAAAAAAATTTTCTGATCGTGGAATTTCCTCAAATTCGATTTGGTTGCCTTCTAATGTGTTTTTAAAGCGTAAATCAGTAATCAGAATCAATATTCATTGTCGACTTTAATTTTTATAAGGAAAAATGTTCACGTCCTTAAACGCCTCCCCATCATCAGCCCGAGTCCAAGTCGATGTCAGTCCCGAGCGGACGGTGTCAGATACTACCTATCGCCGAGGTCTGGACTTGGCGAGATATTACGACGTGAAATGTTCCGATACAACTTTTGAACCAGGATAGTTAGAGAGATGATTTCTTCTATGTTGTACGTTGATTGTGGAATGAAATACGGAAAATAACTCGCCATGACCGAGGTGATTACGATTTTTTTTTTTTTTCGAAAAAAATTTTCTGATCGTGGAATTTTCTCAAATTTGATTTGGTTGCCTCCTTATATGTTCTAGTAGCGATAATCAACAATCAGAATCAAAATCCATGGTCGGGTTTGATTTTTATAAGGAAAAATGTTCACGTCCTTTTTTACAACCCCGACTCATTGACGATGTTAGAACCGAGCCGGCGGTGTCAGATACGACCGATCGCCCCGGTCCCGATCGTCATTTACGTTGTGCATCGGTCTGCCCGAGATTACGTGGTGCATCGGTATGATCGAGTTTACGTGGTGCATCGGTAAGATCCAATTCACGTTCTGCATCGGTAAGATCCAATTCACGTTCTGCATCGGTAAGATCCAGTTCACGTGGTGCATCGGTAAGATGGAGATTACGTGGTGCATCGGTAAGATCGAGATTACGTGGTGCATCGGTAAGATCTACTTTACGTTCTGCATCGGTCTGCCCTTGTTTACGTGGTGCATCGGTAAGATCGAGATTACGTGAAGCATCGGTATGATCGAGTTTACGTTCTGCATCGGTCTGCCCGATATTACGTGGTGCATCGGTCTGCCCTAGTTTACGTGGTGCATCGGTTTGGACTTAGAGATATATTTTCGACGTGAAAATGTTCCGATACAACTTTTGAACCAGGATAGTTAGAGAGATGATTTTTTCTGGGATGTACGTGGATCGGGGAATGGATTGTGGGAAATAACTTGCCATGACCGAGGTGTCCTCGAATTTTTTTTTTTTTCGAAAAAAATTTTCTGATTGTGGAATTTTCTCAAATTTGATTTGGTTGCCTCCTAATGTGTTCTAAAAGAGTAAATCAGTAATCGGAATCGAAAAATATTTTTCGGATTTTTTTTTTTTTCGAAAAAAATTTTCTGATCGTGGAATTTCCTCAAATTCGATTTGGTTGCCTTCTAATGTGTTTTTAAAGCGTAAATCAGTAATCAGAATCAATATTCATTGTCGACTTTAATTTTTATAAGGAAAAATGTTCACGTCCTTAAACGCCTCCCCATCATCAGCCCGAGTCCAAGTCGATGTCAGTCCCGAGCGGACGGTGTCAGATACTACCTATCGCCGAGGTCTGGACTTGGCGAGATATTACGACGTGAAATGTTCCGATACAACTTTTGAACCAGGATAGTTAGAGAGATGATTTCTTCTATGTTGTACGTTGATTGTGGAATGAAATACGGAAAATAACTCGCCATGACCGAGGTGATTACGATTTTTTTTTTTTTTCGAAAAAAATTTTCTGATCGTGGAATTTTCTCAAATTTGATTTGGTTGCCTCCTTATATGTTCTAGTAGCGATAATCAACAATCAGAATCAAAATCCATGGTCGGGTTTGATTTTTATAAGGAAAAATGTTCACGTCCTTTTTTACAACCCCGACTCATTGACGATGTTAGAACCGAGCCGGCGGTGTCAGATACGACCGATCGCCCCGGTCCCGATCGTCATTTACGTTGTGCATCGGTCTGCCCGAGATTACGTGGTGCATCGGTATGATCGAGTTTACGTGGTGCATCGGTAAGATCCAATTCACGTTCTGCATCGGTAAGATCCAATTCACGTTCTGCATCGGTAAGATCCAGTTCACGTGGTGCATCGGTAAGATGGAGATTACGTGGTGCATCGGTAAGATCGAGATTACGTGGTGCATCGGTAAGATCTACTTTACGTTCTGCATCGGTCTGCCCTTGTTTACGTGGTGCATCGGTAAGATCGAGATTACGTGAAGCATCGGTATGATCGAGTTTACGTTCTGCATCGGTCTGCCCGATATTACGTGGTGCATCGGTCTGCCCTAGTTTACGTGGTGCATCGGTTTGGACTTAGAGATATATTTTCGACGTGAAAATGTTCCGATACAACTTTTGAACCAGGATAGTTAGAGAGATAATTTTTTCTGGGATGTACGTGGATCGGGGAATGGATTGTGGGAAATAACTTGCCATGACCGAGGTGTCCTCGAATTTTTTTTTTTTTCGAAAAAAATTTTCTGATTGTGGAATTTTCTCAAATTTGATTTGGTTGCCTCCTAATGTGTTCTAAAAGAGTAAATCAGTAATCGGAATCGAAAAATATTTTTCGGATTTTTTTTTTTTTCGAAAAAAATTTTCTGATCGTGGAATTTCCTCAAATTCGATTTGGTTGCCTTCTAATGTGTTTTTAAAGCGTAAATCAGTAATCAGAATCAATATTCATTGTCGACTTTAATTTTTATAAGGAAAAATGTTCACGTCCTTAAACGCCTCCCCATCATCAGCCCGAGTCCAAGTCGATGTCAGTCCCGAGCGGACGGTGTCAGATACTACCTATCGCCGAGGTCTGGACTTGGCGAGATATTACGACGTGAAATGTTCCGATACAACTTTTGAACCAGGATAGTTAGAGAGATGATTTCTTCTATGTTGTACGTTGATTGTGGAATGAAATACGGAAAATAACTCGCCATGACCGAGGTGATTACGATTTTTTTTTTTTTTCGAAAAAAATTTTCTGATCGTGGAATTTTCTCAAATTTGATTTGGTTGCCTCCTTATATGTTCTAGTAGCGATAATCAACAATCAGAATCAAAATCCATGGTCGGGTTTGATTTTTATAAGGAAAAATGTTCACGTCCTTTTTTACAACCCCGACTCATTGACGATGTTAGAACCGAGCCGGCGGTGTCAGATACGACCGATCGCCCCGGTCCCGATCGTCATTTACGTTGTGCATCGGTCTGCCCGAGATTACGTGGTGCATCGGTATGATCGAGTTTACGTGGTGCATCGGTAAGATCCAATTCACGTTCTGCATCGGTAAGATCCAATTCACGTTCTGCATCGGTAAGATCCAGTTCACGTGGTGCATCGGTAAGATGGAGATTACGTGGTGCATCGGTAAGATCGAGATTACGTGGTGCATCGGTAAGATCTACTTTACGTTCTGCATCGGTCTGCCCTTGTTTACGTGGTGCATCGGTAAGATCGAGATTACGTGAAGCATCGGTATGATCGAGTTTACGTTCTGCATCGGTCTGCCCGATATTACGTGGTGCATCGGTCTGCCCTAGTTTACGTGGTGCATCGGTTTGGACTTAGAGATATATTTTCGACGTGAAAATGTTCCGATACAACTTTTGAACCAGGATAGTTAGAGAGATGATTTTTTCTGGGATGTACGTGGATCGGGGAATGGATTGTGGGAAATAACTTGCCATGACCGAGGTGTCCTCGAATTTTTTTTTTTTTCGAAAAAAATTTTCTGATTGTGGAATTTTCTCAAATTTGATTTGGTTGCCTCCTAATGTGTTCTAAAAGAGTAAATCAGTAATCGGAATCGAAAAATATTTTTCGGATTTTTTTTTTTTCGAAAAAAATTTTCTGATCGTGGAATTTCCTCAAATTCGATTTGGTTGCCTTCTAATGTGTTTTTAAAGCGTAAATCAGTAATCAGAATCAATATTCATTGTCGACTTTAATTTTTATAAGGAAAAATGTTCACGTCCTTAAACGCCTCCCCATCATCAGCCCGAGTCCAAGTCGATGTCAGTCCCGAGCGGACGGTGTCAGATACTACCTATCGCCGAGGTCTGGACTTGGCGAGATATTACGACGTGAAATGTTCCGATACAACTTTTGAACCAGGATAGTTAGAGAGATGATTTCTTCTATGTTGTACGTTGATTGTGGAATGAAATACGGAAAATAACTCGCCATGACCGAGGTGATTACGATTTTTTTTTTTTTTCGAAAAAAATTTTCTGATCGTGGAATTTTCTCAAATTTGATTTGGTTGCCTCCTTATATGTTCTAGTAGCGATAATCAACAATCAGAATCAAAATCCATGGTCGGGTTTGATTTTTATAAGGAAAAATGTTCACGTCCTTTTTTACAACCCCGACTCATTGACGATGTTAGAACCGAGCCGGCGGTGTCAGATACGACCGATCGCCCCGGTCCCGATCGTCATTTACGTTGTGCATCGGTCTGCCCGAGATTACGTGGTGCATCGGTCTGGACTTAGAGATATATTTTCGACGTGAAAA
>NC_059508.1:31264165-31266665 GCF_914767665.1 Harmonia axyridis
CTTGAGCCAGTTTGGCGAGACGCTGCACCAAACCAGCTCCGGTTGCTAAAGCTTGCATGACGGGATCGGCGCTGTTGCCTAAAAACTTTGATCCCGCCCTTAACGTGGCGCCCACGACCTGAGTCTCTAGTCGTGGGAAACCCAGTCCCCCGTCTCTCTTGCCGCAATAAATAAGGCAATCTGTAGTAGATTGCGGCAAGTGCAATATGTCTTTGATCACTACCCGCACAGCCTGGTCTAGTTTTCTTATTTCCGATATTGCGGGAGCTGCCATCCCCAATTGATACAGGTAGTGGGGGACCAGGTAGGTGGAGATAAGCTCTACCTTTTGGTGTGGTTTCAGCGCCAGCCGTTTGACTCTGCTGAGCGCTGAAGCAAGGTCGGACTCTATGCTCTCTATACTGATTCCTGCCCAAGGAGATATTTCCACACCAAGGTAAGCTACACGGCCGCCCGCACCGCAGTGCGGGATCCGCTCTCCACACATCAATGTCAGTCCGGGGTCAACTACACTCCAGGTCTTATGCAGTGGCTTTATGTGGAAGGTTACACATTTCTTAGGCGATAGCCTCATACTTAACCTCTCTAAGTATGCTTCCACAGTGTGTAGTTGATGCGTGGCCTGTTGCACATCTTCGCTCACGAGGACTAGGTCATCGGCGAAAGCCAGCGATGCTATGTGGGTATTATTCGAGATTCTATACCCGGACTGACGCTCCAGCTCAAGCAGTAAGGGTTCTAATACTGCGTTGAATGCGAACGGGCTTAGAGGGTCACCTTGCCTGACACCTCGCTGGAGATTTATCTCTACACTCCCACCCGCGGTGGAGATTTTCGTGCACACATTCTTGTATGATTCTTCCACCAGCTGTGCAACTACCGGTGGAAGCCCTTTTCTGCGTAACGACGGTCCCAATATTGAGTGTGGGACGGTGTCAAAAGCCTTACTTATATCCAGAATCGTTACGACCAGGTTCTTCCCAGTAGCCTTGGAGTGCCGCAGCAACTCCACAAGAATGTGCACGTTATTGAAGCACCCCGCCTCTGACGAAATGAACCCTTTTTGGCGGGGTGTGAAACCGACTACTGATCTTATCTTCTGGTCTATGCAGCCCCAAAAAATGCGGCTTACCAGAGATGTTATTGTTACGGGCCTGAAATTTTCAGTCTTTGTAACGTCTTTGCCCTCTTTTGGTATCAGTGTAGTTCGGTTCATACTCCAGTCTGTTGGTAGCTTCCCACTAAGCAACAACAGATTAAATAATAAATGGAGCACTTCTACCTTGCCCCTTTGCATCACATCGGCCCGCCTGATTCCATCCGGGCCGGGGGCCGTAGATTGTTTGGTTGCGGAGATACGTTTCCGGATCTCATCAACTGTGAAGGGCGGGAGTGCTTCTGAGGGTGCTATCGGGTCCTCGTTGATGCCCTCGGGCATCTGCGCCAGCGGCGCCACTCCCCATAGCTTTGTATAAAGCTCCTTCACTTCCGACATAGGTGGCTGCTGATAGCCACCTATCCAATCTACTCCCTGTCGGACATGTTTGGCTACTTGTCCTGGATTTTTCTTGTATAACTCTTGAGTTCGGGCATACAAGAAACGCCTTTTGCTACGCCCCTTGCCCCGAACTCTTGGGCTTTTGTTCCCTCCTGCTTCACACCCCGACGGTCTGAAGTGTGAAGTTGCCTCCTGGTAGAGGAAGTCGATCTGAGCTTGTGAAAACTCAAAATCAGGCTCCGAGGCAAGTCGGAGGGCGCCCTGCAGAAGATGGATCGCTTCTGCTGACTTGTCAGGGGTGACACCTTGAGGTAACTGATGAGCTAGAGCATGCTCTAAAATCCCACTTCTCCATTCGGCTAACTCTGGAGATGACAAGTCATCAGGCGCTGGAGTCACCTGTATCACAGGAACCTGTACCTGAAGGGTATCAGGTTCGGATCGCTCTTCGATCCCTTCTTGGCTGGAAGCGTATCCCGCGCTATCCGAGTCAAGGTGGCTCGAGGGTGTATCTTGCGGCGGATGGTCACGCAAGTACTGCTCTCGCAAAGTTCTATAAGAGGACAGTGCTCGCTTATCCCTTAATTGCTTTGCGGTCCTATTCAAAAAACCCTCCATTCTTTTCGCAATACGAGAATCCCCATAGAACCTCCGCTCCAGATCCAGCATGAGGTCGACTTCCTCCACCGTGAAGCCTCCCTCTCTGGGAGCACGCTGCCTTTCGGCTCCGGAGGTCCCTGCTCTAGCTTCATTTCTTACTTGGGGATGAGCCTTTATCTCGTGTTGCGATACGCCCATTTGTGTTCTGAAGTACCTATTACAATGATTACACCTAACTGCATTAGGTGGAGGTACTTCTGGGCCTGTGCATTTCGGCACATGGCATAGAGCCGCATGTTTCGACACATACTCCTTATGGCACGCTTTGCAAACAAATTTGGGAGTATGAGGATCGTGTGTATCTTTAACATGCTTTATTGCATCGTTTATACTCAATGCCAT
>NC_059508.1:31274165-31286665 GCF_914767665.1 Harmonia axyridis
GGACCCATTCTCCACCCCTTCTATATATGTCAGGAGAACCCCGGATTCCCCTCCAGACACGATTTAGCAAACTTTTCCCGATCGATCCGACCCACCGAGGCCGTTTCGACCGTTCGCCGCGCCTACTAGAGCTGATTTCTTCGGACTCCGATCAGAAAATCCGCCGATGCATGTCGTTAACACCTAGTCCGCCTCGTCCGATCGATCGAGGCCGTTTCGACCGTTCGCCGCGCCTACTAGAGCTGATTTCTTCGGACTCCGATCAGAAAATCCGCCGATGCATGTCGTTAACACCTAGTCCGCCTCGTCCGATCGATCTAGGCCGTCTCGAACCACCCATCGCGCATCGAAAGTCGCATCTCTCGAACTCCGATCCGGAAATCGGCCGATGCATCACGTTAACTATTTCTTATATATCTAATATAATATACATGGAGACGGTAAGAATTCTTTTAATCGAAGATATACATATACTTCTCATCAATATCCAAAAGCTTATCGAAAAATAAATTACTCAACTTTTACGTGAAGAATCGTTCACCCAAACCTTATCCCCTATATATGTCAGGAGAACCCAAGGTTCCCCTCCAGACACGATTTAGCAAACTTTTCCCGATCGATCCGACCCACCGAGGCCGTCTCGACCGTCCGCTGCGCCTACTAGGGCCGATTTCTTCGGACTCCGATCAGAAAATATACCAATGCATGTCGTTAACACCTAGTCCGCCTCGTCCGATCTATCTAAACAGTCTCGACGCACCCAACACTCTTTCAAAGTCGGATTACTCGGACTCAATCTGAAAATGGACCGATGCATGACGTCAACACTTAGCCCGCCTCGTCTGATCTATCTAAGCCATCTCGACCCACCCAACACGCCTTCCAAGTCGGATCACTCGGACTTCGATCTGAAAATCTCCGGACTCATTTTTATGAATATCCCCAGTCAGTAAGAACGTTATTTCGCCAATATATACCAACAATAAACCATATTCCAATAGCTGAACCAAAAATATAATTCCCGATCCAAACGTTCTGCATCGCCCAACGCGACCACCTTCCCTATATATGTCAGGAGAGCACAGGGTTCCCCTCCAGACAACACTTACGCTCTATCCCCGACTCTCGGTCGATCGATAGGCCAGGTCAGCGGTGTCTGTTTCGGCCGAAGCTCGGACTTTGGTCAAAATGTTCCGATACAAAATTTGAACCAAGATAGATACAGATATGATTCCTTCTTAAATATACGTTGATTATCGAACAGAATATGGTAAATATTTTGCGATGACCGAGGATTTCATGAATTTTTTTTTTTTTTCGAAAAAATTTTCTATTATCGGAATTTCCTCAAATTTCATTTGGTTGCCTCCTAATGCTTATTAAAAATGATAATCAACAATCAGAATCATTATTTATCATTTATTTCAATTTTTATAATGAAAAACGTTCACGTCCTTTCGCGCCTCTCGATCGTCGTTTACGTGATGCATCGGTCAGCCCTAGTTTACGTGGTGCATCGGTAAGATCGAGTTCACGTTCTGCATCGGTCTGCCCGAGTTTACGTGGTGCATCGGTAAGATCGAGATTACGTGGTGCATCGGTAAGATCGAGTTCACGTTCTGCATCGGTCTGCCTGAGTTTACGTGGTGCATCGGTATGATCGAGTTTACGTTCTGCATCGGTGTGATCTAGTTTACGTTGTGCATCGGTAAGATCGAGATTACGTGAAGCATCGGTATGATCGAGTTTACGTTCTGCATCGGTCTGGACTCTGAGATATATTTTCGACGTGAAAATGTTCCGATACAACTTTTGAACCAGGATAGTTAGAGAGATGATTTTTTCTGGGATGTACGTTGATTGGGGAATGGATTGTGGAAAATAACTTGCCATGACCGAGGTGTTCTCGAATTTTTTTTTTTTTTCGAAAAATATTTTCTGATTTTGGATTTCACTCAAATTTGATTTCGTTGCCTTCTAATGTGTTCTAAAAGAGTAAATCAGTAATCAGAATCGAAAAATATTTTTCGGATTTTTTTTTTTTTGAAAAAAAATTTTCTGATTTTGGAATTTCCTCAAATTTGATTTGGTTGCCTTCTAATGTGTTTTTAAAGCGTAAATCAGTAATCAGAATCAATATTCATTGTCGACTTTAATTTTTATAAGGAAAAATGTTCACGTCCTTAAACGCCTCCCCATCATTAGCCCGAGTCCAAGTCGATGTCAGTCCCGAGCGGACGGTGTCAGATACTACCTATCGCCCCGGTCTGGACTTGGCGAGGTATTTCGACGTGAAATGTTCCGATACAACTTTTGAACCAGGATAGTTAGAGAGATGATTTCTTCTATGTTGTACGTTGATTGTGGAATGGATTGTGGGAAATAACTTGCCATGACCCAGGTGTTCTTGAATTTTTTTTTTTTTCGAAAAAAATTTTCTGATCTTGAAATTTCCTCAAATCTGATTGCGTTGCCTTCTAATGTGTACTAAAAGAGTAAATCAGTAATCAGAATCAATATTCATTGTCGACTTTAATTTTTATAAGGAAAAATGTTCACGTCCTTAAACGCCTCTCCATCGTTACCCCGACTCCAAGACGATGTTAGACCGGAGCGGACGGTGTCAAATGCGACCGATCTCCCCGGTCTGGACTTAGCGAGATATTCCGACGTGAAATGTTCCGATACAAAAATTTAACTGTGATAGTTAGAGAGATGGTTCCTTTTGTGATGTACGTTGATTGTGTAATAGAATATGGAAATAAACTTGAGATGACCGAGGTCTTCTGGGATTTTTTTTTTTTTTCGAAAAATATTTTTCGATTTCGGAAATCCCTCAAATTTCATTGAGATATGTCCTAATGTGTTCTTAAAACTTAAATCAACAATCAGAATTAATATCCAAAAGTTATTTCATTTTTTATAAGGAAAAACGTTCACGTCCTTTCCGCTCCCAAAAAGTGAGATATCATAGAAAATATCGCTATATTTGTTGTTTACGGCCATACCACGCTGAAATTGCCAGTTCTCGTCAGAACACTGTGCTGAGAGGTTATACCCAAAATCGCTCCGTAGAGATAGTTGTGGAATTTGTGAACGTTAAAACTGACCTGTGAAAGTGACCGTTGTGTTAGACCAGACGGCGCCAAGCCGCATTCCAGAGCCAAGAATAGACTGAGTGAGTGACGAAATTTTACCTGCTCGGGTCCGAAAGGCCCTGAAACGGCCGAGTTTCGCGTGAAACCGACCGCTTTTGAATTCCTTTTTGAAAGGAATTTCAAAAATTTTATCAGAACTTTATTAAAATGATGGACGACCAGGAAATGAAACTCCCTTCAGATTCATCTGATAATGAAACTGACCCCCCGAGAGTCGCCAAAAAGAGAAGTCGAGTTGGAGATGTGGAAAACCCAAACTTCACGCATCCAACAACATCTATCAGGAAAAGGAAGGACAAAAAGACAATCCCTGTAGAAATCAAAAATAAATTTAACTACCTCAATCCAAATGAGGTAGAAGTCAATGCAGCATCCGTTGAAATTAGAAAAAATCAACGGAAACCCCCGCCAATAGTGGTCAACGGCGTTTTCAAAAAACACAATAAAACGGTGACCGACATAACGAAAGTTATAAATGGCAAATTTTATATTAAATACAGTGCCATGAACTCCACCGTCTACACCGAGACGGTAGAAGACAGAAAGAAGTTAGAAAAATATTTTGATGAAAACGACGTAAAATACCACACTTACACCCCGAGGGAAGAAAAAACTCATGCTTTTACGCTGAGGGGTCTGGATTCTGATCCAGACCTGGAAGAGATTAAAACTGAACTCCAGGAACTAGGAATTCCGGTTGTGGAAATCCACAAACTAAAAGCAACGAAATCACCGGCGTACATGGTCGTCACCGGAAATACGATAACGCTCCGGAAAATACAGAAGGAAGTCCGCGTTATTAATTATACAGCCGTTCGGTGGAACAAGTACTACACAAAAAGGGAAGTAATCCAATGTCACAACTGCCAGATGTGGGGACATGCCACGGCCAACTGCCATAGGACCCCAAACTGCCTCAAGTGCGCGGAAAATCACGCGACTCGCGAGTGCCCAAAATCAATTAATACGCCGGCAAAGTGCGCGAACTGTTTCGGGAGTCACCCCGCAAACAGTACCGAGTGCGCGATTTACGTGAACATCTGCAACCGCAGGGCGAGGAACGCCAAAACCGCCGCCCCTGCCGCCCCCAAAGTTTACCGCGAAGCTCCAATCCCGGCCGTGAATGTCTGGGAAGAAAGGAGAAAGGCCCAAGAGGCCAAACAAAAACCGGTAAGTGGCATGGCCAACCCCCAAACCACCCCCAAAACCCCAACTTCCCCCCCAACAAACAAAACTCATGACACAAATAACACAAATAACTTCCAAAACGCGTTTTACGAGCTGAAAAGCGAGTTCAACAGACTTAATCAATACGTGGACATACGACAACTACTGACAGACGTCAAAAGACTCAACCAGCAGCTGCAAAATGCAAGCCCCGCCGAAAGAAAGTACGTCATACTGGAATTCTTCCTCAATTTAAATGACTAAGTCATTAAAAATCGCGACTTGGAACGCGAATGGAGTCTCCCAAAAATTCCTGGAGATCTCCAATTTTCTAAATTACAACCAAATAGACATACTGACTATCAACGAGACAAAACTGAAAAACAACCACAAATTTTTCATTAAAGGATACCAGACATATAGGCAAGACAGACAAGACAACTCTGGATTCGGTGGAATCGCTATACTAGTTAAGAACATTATCGCATCCACCATTTTGCCTACCATCAACTGCACAATAGAGAACGCTAGCGTCCAGATTGATGGCAACTTAATCATAACGGCGGTGTATAATAGCCCCAGTCGCAAATTCAGTACCAACTGCCTAAGATTCCTATTTTCTAGGAAAAATAAAGTAATAGTTCTAGGCGATCTAAATGCTAAACACGAAGAATGGAACTGCAACTGCAGAAACACCAATGGAAATCGTCTATTCAGTTTCCTTGAAGCTAATGATGACGTAATTTTGAACATCCCTAACGGACACACTCATTTTCCAGACAATGGAAAAGCTCCGAGTACTATCGATTTAATACTCACTAAGAATATTAACTTGAATAGTATCCCGGACGCGAGTTGTCAGTTAGGGTCCGATCATAATCCAGTGATCTTCTCGGTCAATTATAGCAGCGAAAGAAACCCAACAAAATTAGTGTACGACTATTCGAACGCTGATTGGGCAAAATTTCGTACAATATTAGATAGTAAAATAACTATCAACAATAAAATCGAAACTGCTTCCGACATCGAACGGGAAATTGAAAAGTTTACGAAGGCCCTCAAGTACGCCCGCGATAAAACAATTTCCAAAAAACCGAGAGCTGAAGTAGCAGAAAAACTACCAGCCCATATTATCGACTTGATCAAGTTCAGGAATAAAATCAGAAAAAGGTGGCAATCCCACCAAAGACAAGTCGATAAAACACTCTTAAACTCATACACCCGCGAAATCCGAAACCACATAAAAATTTTCCAGAACGAAAGATGGGAACAGAAAATCTCCAGGCTAAATTCTAATAACAAAGATCTCTGGAAAACAGTCAAATCCAGTATTCAAAAATTCACCCAAGTTCCCATCTTGGTCCAAAATTCCGCGAATTACATCACCGATAAAGAAAAAGCGGACGTACTTGCGGAAAACTTCGAAACCGCTCACCACATATCCCAGACCGATAGTCCAGAACAAGCAGACATACGGAAAAGAGTGGAAGACTTTATAAATTCGAACCGCTTCGTAAAGCCCGAAAATCATCTATTAACAAATCCATCGGAAATACGGGACGAAATTAAAAAGCTTCCACTAAACAAAGCGCCAGGAAAGGACGAAGTGGACAATAGACTGATCCGGAACCTATCCAGAAAGGCCATAGTTCAACTGAACTACATCATAAACGCTGTATTCAAATTTCAACACTGGCCTAGCTGTTGGAAAACAGCAGTAGTAACCCCTATCCCCAAAGCCGGGAAAGTCACAACTTCTCCCGGCAACTACCGTCCGATCAGTCTACTGTCTAACCTCAGCAAGCTGACCGAGAAAATCCTGTTAGGAAAAATAAAACATGTAATGAAAAACAATAAAATTCGCGATGACCATCAATTTGGCTTCAAGGAAAAACACAGCTCGACACAGCAAATCTGCCGAATCGTAGTCGACGTAATAAATAGCTTCAATAATAAAAACCACACGGTCATGCTCCTCCTCGATATCGAAAAGGCGTTCGACAAAGTTTGGATAGAGGGGCTGACCTACAAATTAATAAAACTTAAATTCCCGAAATTCCTCATAAAGACCATTTACTCATATCTCAATAACAGAAAATTCATAGTACGCGTAGGGAATGAAACATCCGCGCCCAAAAATATAAAAGCAGGAATTGTGCAGGGATCAGTCCTTGGACCTAGATTATTCAATATCTACGTCCAGGATATCCCGAAACATAACAAAACAAAAATCGCCCTCTTCGCGGATGACACGGCCATATATGCCCACTCATCCAGCGCTGAAGACGCCAATCGCGAGCTGAAAAACCATCTCGAAGTACTTATCAATTACTTCGACAGATGGAAAATAAAACTGAATGAGACCAAAGCAGAGCAGATCGTGTTTAGCAGAAGACGGAATGAAAAAGTAATCTTAGACAAATTAAAAATCAATAATACGGAAATTGTTCCAAAAAGCTCCGTTAAGTACCTGGGCATTGAATTGGACGAAAGGCTAAATTTCCACCGCCATATCAAAGCACAAATCCATAAAGGATACGCCATCAAAAAGATACTGCATCCTCTATTGTGCAGTAAAAGTATGCTGAATGAAAAAAACAAATTGCTCATTTACAAAACATACATCCGGCCAGTAGTCACATACGCTGCGCCGGCATTTTGTCACCTTAGGCCCTTTCCAATAAGGCCCATTCAAAACCTTCAAAACAAAATCCTAAGATTGGCCTTGAGCAAGCCGTATTACACTAGGATATCCAAACTACATGAACTCGCGGATATTCCAACCATCCGCGAGTACCTAAACAAAGTATCTAGCGATTTCTACGAATTCCAGTGTAAATCCAACGCACTGACAAGACAAATTACGAAAACGCGACTCCACGCATCCCCTCACCCCCTCCCGTACCAATTCCTTCCCATATTCCTTAAACCTCCCTAAAAACCCACCCCAAACACCCAAAAACCCCTATGAAAACCGCCATCTTCCAAGACCGGCCATGTCACATACCGACATTTTGAAAAATATGTCTTGACGACGAATCACAACGAAAGGTAGCGGCAGCCAATGCGAATGGCGTATCCATCGCCCTGTTATCGTAACAACCAATCGGTCCTACGGGTACTAGACCCAACAGCGACACGAACGGTGCTACGAGAAATGGGGACTGGCCACGACTAGCAAATGGCGGCCGTTAGCTGAATTGAGAATCGCCGTTTAGCATAACGGGAACCCCTTCCCAGACATGTATATAAAATTGTATATAAAAATTTGTAAATGCTAAAACTGTACATAACTGTATATATATATCCCCAACCCACCCCCCATCCCTCCCCAAATTATTTATATCAGGTTTTTTATTCCTAAATTTTTCCTGAAAATCCCCTATTATAATAAAATAAATAAATATACGATATCAAACAAAAATTCCCAAACACCCTGAAATTACTTAAAAATTTTTTATTATATGTATATGAAATGTAACTGATAATACCAGAATTATCTGGTAGGAACTGTATATAAACCCATATTGTTGATTAACATGGCCTATATAGGCACATATCTGTAACTATCACAAAGACAAATAAAGCCCATTTGAAATTGAAATTGAAATTGAACACTGAAGCCAAGCAGCGTCGGGCGCGGTTAGTACTTGGATGGGTGACCGCTTGGGAACACCGCGTGCTGTAAGCTTTTTTTTTACGTTCTGCATCGGTCTGCCGAGATAACGTGGTGCATCGGTATGATCGAGTTTACGTTCTGCATCGGTAAGATCGAGATTACGTGATGCATCGGTAAGATTGAGATTACGTGGTGCATCGGTAAGATCGAGTTTACGTGGTGCATCGGTAAGATCCAATTCACGTTCTGCATCGGTAAGATCCAGTTCACGTGGTGCATCGGTAAGATCGAGATTACGTGGTGCATCGGTAAGATCGAGTTTACGTGGTGCATCGGTAAGATCCAATTCACGTTCTGCATCGGTAAGATCCAGTTCACGTGGTGCATCGGTAAGATTGAGATTACGTGGTGCATCGGTAAGATCGAGTTTACGTGGTGCATCGGTAAGATCCAATTCACGTTCTGCATCGGTAAGATCCAGTTCACGTGGTGCATCGGTGAGATTGAGATTACGTGGTGCATCGGTAAGATCGAGTTTACGTGGTGCATCGGTAAGATCCAATTCACGTTCTGCATCGGTAAGATCCAGTTCACGTGGTGCATCGGTAAGATCGAGATTACGTGGTGCATCGGTAAGATCGAGTTTACGTGGTGCATCGGTAAGATCCAATTCACGTTCTGCATCGGTAAGATCCAGTTCACGTGGTGCATCGGTAAGATTGAGATTACGTGGTGCATCGGTAAGATCGAGTTTACGTGGTGCATCGGTAAGATCCAATTCACGTTCTGCATCGGTAAGATCCACTTTACGTGGTGCATCGGTCTGCCCTAGTTTACGTGGTGCATCGGTTTGGACTTAGAGATATATTTTCGACGTGAAAATGTTCCGATACAACTTTTGAACCAGGATAGTTAGAGAGATGATTTTTTCTGGGATGTACGTGGATCGGGGAATGGATTGTGGGAAATAACTTGCCATGACCGAGGTGTCCTCGAATTTTTTTTTTTTTCGAAAAAAATTTTCTGATTGTGGAATTTTCTCAAATTTGATTTGGTTGCCTCCTAATGTGTTCTAAAAGAGTAAATCAGTAATCGGAATCGAAAAATATTTTTCGGATTTTTTTTTTTTTCGAAAAAAATTTTCTGATCGTGGAATTTCCTCAAATTCGATTTGGTTGCCTTCTAATGTGTTTTTAAAGCGTAAATCAGTAATCAGAATCAATATTCATTGTCGACTTTAATTTTTATAAGGAAAAATGTTCACGTCCTTAAACGCCTCCCCATCATCAGCCCGAGTCCAAGTCGATGTCAGTCCCGAGCGGACGGTGTCAGATACTACCTATCGCCGAGGTCTGGACTTGGCGAGATATTACGACGTGAAATGTTCCGATACAACTTTTGAACCAGGATAGTTAGAGAGATGATTTCTTCTATGTTGTACGTTGATTGTGGAATGAAATACGGAAAATAACTCGCCATGACCGAGGTGATTACGATTTTTTTTTTTTTTCGAAAAAAATTTTCTGATCGTGGAATTTTCTCAAATTTGATTTGGTTGCCTCCTTATATGTTCTAGTAGCGATAATCAACAATCAGAATCAAAATCCATGGTCGGGTTTGATTTTTATAAGGAAAAATGTTCACGTCCTTTTTTACAACCCCGACTCATTGACGATGTTAGAACCGAGCCGGCGGTGTCAGATACGACCGATCGCCCCGGTCCCGATCGTCATTTACGTTGTGCATCGGTCTGCCCGAGATTACGTGGTGCATCGGTATGATCGAGTTTACGTGGTGCATCGGTAAGATCCAATTCACGTTCTGCATCGGTAAGATCCAATTCACGTTCTGCATCGGTAAGATCCAGTTCACGTGGTGCCTCGGTAAGATGGAGATTACGTGGTGCATCGGTAAGATCGAGATTACGTGGTGCATCGGTAAGATCTACTTTACGTTCTGCATCGGTCTGCCCTTGTTTACGTGGTGCATCGGTAAGATCGAGATTACGTGAAGCATCGGTATGATCGAGTTTACGTTCTGCATCGGTCTGCCCGATATTACGTGGTGCATCGGTCTGCCCTAGTTTACGTGGTGCATCGGTTTGGACTTAGAGATATATTTTCGACGTGAAAATGTTCCGATACAACTTTTGAACCAGGATAGTTAGAGAGATGATTTTTTCTGGGATGTACGTGGATCGGGGAATGGATTGTGGGAAATAACTTGCCATGACCGAGGTGTCCTCGAATTTTTTTTTTTTTCGAAAAAAATTTTCTGATTGTGGAATTTTCTCAAATTTGATTTGGTTGCCTCCTAATGTGTTCTAAAAGAGTAAATCAGTAATCGGAATCGAAAAATATTTTTCGGATTTTTTTTTTTTTCGAAAAAAATTTTCTGATCGTGGAATTTCCTCAAATTCGATTTGGTTGCCTTCTAATGTGTTTTTAAAGCGTAAATCAGTAATCAGAATCAATATTCATTGTCGACTTTAATTTTTATAAGGAAAAATGTTCACGTCCTTAAACGCCTCCCCATCATCAGCCCGAGTCCAAGTCGATGTCAGTCCCGAGCGGACGGTGTCAGATACTACCTATCGCCGAGGTCTGGACTTGGCGAGATATTACGACGTGAAATGTTCCGATACAACTTTTGAACCAGGATAGTTAGAGAGATGATTTCTTCTATGTTGTACGTTGATTGTGGAATGAAATACGGAAAATAACTCGCCATGACCGAGGTGATTACGATTTTTTTTTTTTTTCGAAAAAAATTTTCTGATCGTGGAATTTTCTCAAATTTGATTTGGTTGCCTCCTTATATGTTCTAGTAGCGATAATCAACAATCAGAATCAAAATCCATGGTCGGGTTTGATTTTTATAAGGAAAAATGTTCACGTCCTTTTTTACAACCCCGACTCATTGACGATGTTAGAACCGAGCCGGCGGTGTCAGATACGACCGATCGCCCCGGTCCCGATCGTCATTTACGTTGTGCATCGGTCTGCCCGAGATTACGTGGTGCATCGGTCTGGACTTAGAGATATATTTTCGACGTGAAAATGTTCCGATACAACTTTTGAACTAGGATAGTTAGAGAGATGATTTTTTCTGGGATGTACGTTGATTGGGGAATGGATTGTGGGAAATAACTTGCCATGACCGAGGTGTTCTCGAATTTTTTTTTTTTTTTCGAAAAAAATTTTCTGATTGTGGAATTTTCTCAAATTTGATTTGGTTGCCTCCTAATGTGTTCTAATAGCGATAATCAACAATCAGAATCAAAATCCATGGTCGGGTTTGATTTTTATAAGGAATAATGTTCACGTCCTTTTTCGCCTATGTTCTTTTTCGACGTGAAAAGTTCCGATACAACTTTTGAACCAGGATAGTTAGAGAGATGATTTTTTCTGGGATGTATGTTGATTGACGTACGAAACTTGGAAAAAAAATAGAAAAGACCGAGGTACTCTAGAAAAAAAATTTATTGAAAATATTTTTTTGATTTCGGAATTAATTCTAAATTCATTCAGATGTCTTCTATCAATATCGCGAAAGAAAAATCAATAATCAGAATCGATATTCATCTAAGATTATTTCCTTTTGGATTGTGTTAACATTCGGTACGATCTTGTCTACGTGATGCATCGGTTTGTTTCTCGGCTCTTGTGAGCAAGTTGGACACTCGAGACGGCCTCCATCGATCGGATTAGGCGGGCTTTAATGTTAACGTGCTGCATCGGTGTGATCTTGTTTACGTCATGCATCGGTATAGCTTTAAATCGCGCCGTAAAGTCGTTCACGTCATGCATCGGTATCTTAAATCGCGCCGAAAAGTCGTTCACGTCATGCATCGGTATCTTAAATCGCGCCGTAAAGTCGTTCACGTCATGCATCGGTATCTTAAATCGAGCCGAAAAGTCGTTCACGTCATGCATCGGTGGCACAAAAAAAAGACGCCGATGCATGACGTGAGCCGACTTTTCGGCGCGATTTAAGATACCGATGCATGACGTGAACGACTTTACGGCGCGATTTAAGATACCGATGCATGACGTGAACCGACTTTTCGGCATGAAGTCAGCTAAAATTATCGTGTGCATCTTGGGTCGGTCCACGTACCGTAGATCAGAGAGGGACGACGTACATACATCGGATACATTTGTATCCAACAAGTTACGATCGTCGTCTGATCCAGCGGTAATCGGACCTACTCTCGTGAATTTATTTTGCCCCTTGAATAATTTTGTACCGATGCACGACGTGAAGTCGACTTTTCGGCATGGTTTAAGCTAAAATTATCGTGTGCATCTTGGGTAGGCCCACTTACTACAGATCAGAGAGGGACGACGTACATACATCGGATACATTCGTATCCAACAAGTTACAATCGTCGTCTGATCCAGCGGTAATCGGACCTACTCTCGTGAATTTATTTTGCCCCTTGAATAACTTTGTACCGATGCACGACGTGAAGTCGACTTTCCGGCATGGTTTAAGCTAAAATTATCGTGTGCATCTTTCATTTTACTCATCACATAGTCTGATGCATTTGATGA